>NW_015171549.1:285578-299349 GCF_001447785.1 Gekko japonicus
AAGGAAGGAACCGGGTCCTTAAAGGGATATGCTTGTACAGGCTGTGTGTTGTCCCGTCCCCCATTCAGCTCAATGTGGATCTGGCTCCAGGGGCCCCTAGTGAAGCCTCCAAAGGTATTGAAATGCCCCCTTCATTGTCATGCAATGTGAAGTTCCACAGAGGTAGGTAGGCAACCTCTGGCATGTGCGCCAAAGAGTGGCAGGCAGGATGAGCCCCTGTGGTGCTGGTTCCTGGTTTGCTCGCGCTGTCTCTGGACACGTACAACCCTCCTGTCCTTTCTCTGGCGCACCCTTCTATTTGCCACACACCACCATCTTCCCTGGTAGACACTGAGAGTCTTTTGGTGCACGGGTTGCCTGCCGTCGGACTAGCACGGGCCCTGCTGGGCCTCCTTATGGCTCCAAGTGCACAAATGGGCAAAGACAGGGGCTCCCGCGGACACCATGCTGCCCACTGGCACCTTTCCTGGCACCTGCCAAGTGCTTTCAGAAAGGGGGTGGGGCCTTTGCCCAGCCGGGCTTCTGATTGGCTGTGCAGATTAAGAAGCAACCTTTTAAACTGAAATGTTTTTTTTAATTTAGATTTTATTTTCTACATATATTCTACAAAAGTACACACTAACTAAAATTACGGCTATACAATGACCATATATGCTAATAATTAATATCTTAAGTCAAAGCTTTTCTCTTATTTAAGTTAAGAATAAATTCTATTCTGTTATTTCGATATGCAAAAAAGTAAAATTATTGACAATGCAAGATTATATCATGTAGTATAAACATTTCTTCTAAAGTGTAAGCTATTTTCTGCCTTTCCTTCCTGTCTTCTTGCTTTTATCGTCTCGGGGTGGTTTGGATGCTGCCGCTCCCAATTCTGATTCAGATTCTACTTCTGAGCTGCAGACGTTTCGTGGCTTTCCAAGCCATGCTGACTGTCCAGTTCTCTTTCTTCTTCTTCTTCCTCTGTGTTCTTTGTATCCTTTTTGGGTTCCTGATGTCTTTTCAAAAACTGCTTCGCTTTAGTAAGAGAGTCAATCTTTTCTTTTTTGCCTTTATAGTTGAACATCAAGACTTTGGGCAGTATCTATCGGTAGGCAGTGGTATTTTCCCGTAAATAGGTGGTTAAATTCTTGTATTGTTTTCTCTTCTTCCTTATCTCAAATGGAATGTCTCTTCTTCCTCTTCTCAATCTTTTCTCTTCTTCCTTATCTCAAATGGAATGTCTTTTAGTATTCTGATGTCTTCTTTGATTTTCAGTGTAGTTCCAGATGTTGCTTCCAATATTGCATCTCTTATAGATCTCTTAAAGAATCTGACATATATTTCACCAGGAAGGTTTTTTTCCTTAATAAATTCTGAATATGTCTGGTAGATCATATCCATTTCACTTTGTAATACTTCTGCCTTAATGCCTGTCACTGGTGCAAGCGCTTCACTAAGGATTTCTTTCAGATTCTCGGATTTGTCTTCTGGCACTCCTTTAAATCTCACCACATATGAAGATTTTTCCATTTGTAGTTGCAAAAGTTGAGTTTTATCTGAAGATCTTTCTTTTTCCACAACTTCCAGTCTTTGGTCAATTGCTTTAGTCTTGTTTTCAACTGCCTCTGTTCTTTTGTTGGATTCTTTTAGCCGCTTTTGTAAAGACTCCAAGGTCTTGCTGATGTTAGGCATCTGAGCTACCAGAGATCGCAATGCAGTATCCAGCATGCTTGCAAAGTCAAAGTTAACTTCCGGTTTAGAAACCGGACGTGTTGAGCTGGCAGTTCCTTGTTGAAGTTTCACTTTCGCCGCCATCTTTTCAGCCCGATAAGACATTGTTTATGTTTTGTAAAAGTTCGCGTAAGTCTTTAGAAGTTTCTTTGCTTTAATGCCTTAACAGTCTGGCATTGTACTAATTAAATTCTGCCGTCTGCTCAAACACCGCCACTTTTTGCCCCCTCTAATACTTTTAAATCTTTACCATTTTCAAGGGGTGGGTAGCTTTCCCCCCCCCCTCCACTTTTTCTTGGGAGCACCTGGGCTGGCATCTTACTCATGCTCCGCTTCATCAGGTAAAAGAAAGTATTTTTATTTTTGCCAGGTCAGTTGCTCACTGGTCCTGTATGCTCATCTCATGCCCAAAATGGTTCCGCCGCGGCGGGGACCTATAAGGGCAGAGGGGAGCCTCGATCCTTTGGCCTCAGCCTTGGGAGAGGCACCCGCAGTGCCCCAGGCTGAGAGCCCTCTACAAGGGCTCTGGGGGGAGTCCAGAACCAGCTAGACCCCCTCCCTGCCGCTGGGTCTACAGAGCTTCAAAGGAGTGTGCCCGCCATCAACGCACCAAAACCGGAAACCTAAACTGAAATGTTGAAGAATTAATTTAAGGGCTATGCATAATCAACTGTGTAGTTGGCTCTGCCTCTTGCAACAGCCGTTTTGTGATTGTGCCCACCACCCTGTGTCAGAATTCCAAAGGTGCCCTCAGGTTCAAAAAGTTTGGGGACCCCTCTGGATTCAGACAAGAGAGAGCTGGCATCCTGCATTGGGAGCTGCTGCAGCGGAGCAGGGGGAGCACGGCCGTGCAAAGGGGTCTGTGCCTTGAGGGCGACTCCCCTGTCTCAAGGGAAAGGACTGAAAGATCAGTTGAACTTTGCAAGAAAGAGAGGAAAAAACCCTTTGGATAACAGTAATCCTGGAGCAGCCTTGCATTTGTTCTGCCTTTATCTAGCTTCAGGGTAAGATAAAGTTGCCTTGATCTTCCTCCCCACCACCACCAGTTTTACATTCTCTTGGGGAGATGATAGATTAGTTGTCTAATATTTGGGGCTGTTAAGGACACTGCTGTTTAGACTACAGCTTCCGGGAAGGCCGTCAGGCGCTGAAGAAGTCAGATCCAGCTCTGTGCTTTCCAGGCATGTCTTTCCAAGCTGCTTCAGCCAGGCAGCAGCTGTTCCAGCTGTTATCGACCAGCAGTTTTGGAAAGCAAGGAGCAGGTAGGTGCAAAGAAGGCAGGGTGGCCACATGGACCATCCAGAAATTTCTTTCCTTTCTCCTCCAGTTAGAGTCCACCTGTCTTCTTCACCCGCAACCCCAGCTGGAGCCAGGATTCTGCACCAGGCAGGCGTTTGGTCTCACTTCCCCAGGACATTTCTTGTGTCCTTCGGAGAGTGGACCTCTGTCCTGCGGAAGGCGCAACATAAAGCAGAGGACAATTTCAACTGTCCTGTCCCTGTCGCTTGCCCCCAACCCCCCACCCTTTCATTCGCGTACCAAACAAATCTACATTTCTTTATTTTTGCACCCTGTTCTGTTTCCCGAAACATAATTTTTTCCTGTAACAAAAAAATTAAAGGCATACATTGTACATATATGGGCACATGTATGGGCTGTAGCCCCTGGAAGCTGCCCTGAGCCCGCTTGCGGGGGGGGGGCGGGGTAAAAATACCTAAATAAATAAATAAATAAATATAAATTGTCCTCTGCAAGCCAACAACACACATATGTATGTATGTACCTTGACGTCATAACGGACTTCTGGCTCCTCTAGTAGGAAGCGTTCCGGGCGTGAGAAGCAGAGGTGGTTTGTCCTTGCCTTCCTCTGCACAACACATCGACCAGTGCAAATTAATCTACAACGTTAAAAGTGAAGGGCTTGAAACCACTGACAAAACTCTAAAAAGAGAGAGGACAGGGATGACACCGTATGGATGGTGAGAGGGAGGGCAGAGAGAGGGAGGGATGAGCCCAGTGCTCAGGTCCCGTGGCCCTTTCTGACATGCCCAGGGCAATGCGGATGGGCCACTTTGGGGTCAGGTAGGAATTTTCCTCCAGGCCAGATTGCCCCAGGGATCCAGGAGGAGGGTCTTTTTTGCTTTCCTGGGGAAGTGGGGTGGGGGGGGAGATGTGAATTTCCTGCACTGTGCAGGGGGTCGGACTAGGTGGCTTGGGTTGCCAGGCTTGGGCTGGGAAACACCAGGAGATGTGAAGGGGTGGAGCCTGGGGAGGGCGGGGCCTGGGGGGGGGGAGGGACGGGGGTGGGGTCTCCTGCCAGAGCAGCCGTTTTCTCCAGGGGGACTGAATTGCATTGCCTGGCAATCAGTTGTAATAGCGGGAGGTCTCCAGCCACCACCTGGAGGCTGGCAACCCCATGTGAGGGCTCCTTCCCGCTCTCTGTTGCTATGACTGCCGGGTCGCCCGGAAGGCCCTGCGAGGGCTTGGTCTTCCCCCCTCCGTCCCTTTCTGAAGAGTGCCTAGGTTTTGCACGGCCCTGGGCTCCCCTCCCCAAATCAAACAAGGGCCCGTAAAGCTGATAATGGGAACAAACGAGAGAAGTGGTCAAAGGTGGGAGGGGGGGAGGGATAAGAGAGGCGCTACTGAGAGCCGGTTGTGTTAAAAGAACTTGGTGAAATATCACATTAATGCACTCAAGGCCCATTATGTTTCTTTTCCTGGCCGCCAAGGGCCTTGGGAGTTAGAAGCCAGTTCTAATAAGGGCAATTACTGGTTGGGGTGTGTGTGTGTGCGTTGTTGGGTGTTTTTCAGGCCTGCTCCAGAACTTCACACTATGCATCCTGAGAGTGGAAGAGGGTTATTAAAAGACAAAGGCCCCATAATGACCTTTGCACAAGACCTTGATTACACATTGTTGATATGATTTCTGCCGATGGAGGCCAACGGTGCCCAACAAAGAGCCCAGTTGTGTGATGCCACAAGGCTCAGAGGAGGCCAGAGGCAGCCAAGGGGAAGTCCTTGCCGGGGGTGCCACGGTGGCCTGGGAGATGGCTGGCTGGTGATGGTCTGCTAGGGGCCCTTCTGGAGGCCTCGGGTGTAGCGGCAGGAGCCAGAAGTGGTCCCAGAGGCTGCCTCGGGCTGGCAGGAGCACACCTACCCGCTGGGCTGGAGTGCAGTGGCCAGGGCAGGGGCACCGTGGCACCCATCGGCACCTTTCCTGGTGGCGACCAAGTGCCTTAAGGAAGAGGGTGAGGCCAGGTGTAGGTTTTTGCCCAGCAAGGCTTCTGATTGGCCATCGGAGGTTTGCTTCACTGTTGTTTTGGCAGCAGCTGCCGTTACAGCACAGAGATCTTCATTGTGTGACTGAAGGTAAGCTGTGGCAGCCGTTTTGTGGCCAACTTCGCCCTCCTGTGGCAGCCATTTTGTGCCCGCATCCATGGCGGTGTGTCAGGATTCGAAAGGTGCCTGCAGGCTCGTAAAGGTTGGGGACCCCTAAGCTAGAGCATTGTTCAGTGACTTGTGGCCCCAGGCCAGTTCTAGTCTCCTGAGCGGTCCCCTCTGGCCTCAGCAGAAGCATGTGGGTAAGCTCCAGCTGTGTTACTGGGACCCGGTCTCTTTGAGGAGAAGCTCATGGGGTCTTCTTGACCCACTGACAGCCTCCCTTCCTTGTCAAAGTTGCCCTCTGGTCAAAGCAGCTGGTGATGCCAGTGGGCAAGATGGCCGACTGGAGGCAAGCGAGCCAGCTTGAGGGTGCACAAAAGGCCCTTTCTGTGCATATTGGAGGGACGGAGGCCACTGAAACCCCTCTCTTCCCTACTCCACTCCAGCTGCCCTGCCAGGTCTGGCACACCATGATGGGAGCTGGGGCAACTGTGGCGTGAGAAGAAGTCCACTGTAGGGTTCCTCCTGTGTCTCTTGCTGCTTCAGCCCCAAAGATCCCCCGTTTCTCTAGAAGTCATGTTGGACAGGGCTCTGCACAGCCTTAGGGAACCTGTCTGGGGATGTATCCTGCCTCACAAGAAAACAATGAAGCAAAAATGTGATGAGAGCACCAAGGAACCAGCCCCCCGAGCCACAGGGATGTAGTGGAAAATCCTGCCCATGAATGGCTAGTACCAAAGACCATTTAGGCTTTGCATTTATCTTCTACCCATGTTTAGTAGACTGAGTCTTTTTAGGTGCCAGTTATGGGAGAGTCCCATTCAACGTATCTGTGTTGCCACTGAAATTTCACCTAAAGCAAAATAAGTTGGATGGAGTCCCCCAAATAAATTCAGTGTTTTTTAAAATGTGTTTTATATTATGAAATGAAATATCAAACAGGAGGAGGAGGAGGAGATTGGATTTATAGCCCACCCTTCACTCAGAGTCTCAGAGCGGCTTACAATCTCCTTTCCCTTCCCTTCCGCACAACAGACACCCTGTGAGGTGGGCGGGGCTGAGAGAACTCTGACAGAAACTGCTCTTTTTCTTTCTTTCTTTCTTTTGAGCCCCCGGAGGGGATTTTTTATTGTTTTGTTATAACACTACAAAAACTATAACAGAAGAAAAAGGAGGGGAAACTACAATTACAGGATAAAGAACCCACTACTAACTAAAAACCCAAGAGAGGAGATCCTCCTAATAGCTTAGTTACATCAAGTCTTCCCATCATTAATCACATTATAAACTGAGTCAAACATTTATAATACTTTTACTTTAAAGCTTAAATTTAACTGTCTAAAAACAGTACCCCCGATCATCCAATTTCAAAATTCTCAGAGGCACAATTCAGAGTCCTTCAGCCTTTACTTCTCCTTTCCCCTTCTCTTCTGTAACTTATAAGCACTCTTTGGGGCTGCTGCCCCTTGCTCTGACAGAGAGTCCTCCCCGGAAGAACCGGAGTCTAGCTCGCCACTGGACTTGCTGTCCTCTTCCTTTTTCCCATCCTCTGGTCTTCCCAGCTGAACCCTTAGGAATTCTTGAGCTTTCAGAAGAGAGTCAATCTTTTCTTTTTTGTCATTGATCTTGAAAGTGACGCCTTCTGGAAATAGCCATTTATATCCAATTGAGTTTGTCTGAAGAAAAACCACGAGCTCTTTGTACTTCTTTCTCCGTTGTCTTACTTCAAATGGAATATCCTTTAGTGTTCTGATGGTATTTTCCCCCACTTTCAGGGGTGTTCCAGCAACCGCTTTCAGGATTACATCCCTCACATGCCTCTTCGAGAATCTTACAACAATTTCCCCAGGCAGATTATTTTTCTTTATGCATCCTGAATATGATCTGTAAACCACATCCATATCGCTCAGCAACAATTCCGCCTTCATTTCTGTCACTGGGATAACCACTTCTTTAAGATTCTCCCCCCTGTTCTCTGGCATGCCCTGGAAACGAAGAATCATGTTGGCCTTTTCCATTTGCACTTGCAGCAGTTGATCTTCCATGGAGATTTGTTTCCTTTCCAGCTTTTGCGCTTTTTTCTTCATCTTCTGGGTAGTTGCAGCCACTTCCTTTACCTTCTCGGTATCTTGCTTCATTATTTGTATCAAATCGTTTATCTGAGTTTGTTGTGCGGTAATGCTTTGAGTCACTATAGACATCTGTTCCTTGAAGTTATTCAGCTGTTCCAGCAGAGGGCGCATATAATCCGCTATAGACTTTGCCACCTCACTGGTAACTTCCAGTTTCGGGCTCTCAGACCCTTTCGCTTTCAAAAGTTTTTCTCTGTCCTTCTTCCCCACCATCTTTGTTGTTTGTTTACTTTCGCAAATTTTTAAAAAGTCTCTGAATGTGTTCTTGACCGCTTAGATTTGCTTTGGTAAGTACTTCTAGGCAGTTTCCTTCGCGTTTTCTTCTGCTCCCCCCCTCAATCGCTCAAAAGTTCATGCGCATGGGAGGCGTCCCTCCCCCGCTCGCCTTTTTCCCGTTCGGTGGGGTGGGGAGCTATCTTTTTCCCTTTAAAAAACGCTTCAAAACTGACTCACGTTCATAATTGGTCGTTCGACCTCGCTTTCATTTCATTTCTGCCGCTCGATCTCCTACGCTTGCCTCGGTCAGCGTCACTAAGTCCATTCGGTCTCACAGCACGGAGAACCGTCGGAACGAAGAGGCGCCTCAATTCTCCGGCATTCCGCCATCGAAGAGGCAACCTCTTAAAAGTTCCATGACCAGGGTCCCTTCACCGGGTCCCTGGGGGGGGGTTGGGAGCCTGCGCACCCCCTCCTTCGGCTGGAGCACAGCTTCACCCCCGGGAGGTCCGGGAGGTGAGTCTGATAGCGCGCCGCCATAAACTGGAAGTCAGAAACTGCTCTTTTTCAAGGACAGCTCTTATCAGAACTATGACTTGCCCAAAGTCATCCAGCAGCTGCACGTGGAAGAGTGGGGAATCAAACCCAGTTCTCCCAGATTAGAGTCCGTGCACTTAACCACTACACCAAACTGGCATCAGAGACAAGAGATAAGAATTGTAAACGCCTTGAGAGTACAGGTAGTTGAAAATAATAAAGTATTCCAATATGTTGGAATTTTGACCTTTCAGTGACTTATCCAGCTGTTATTAATTAACACGGGCCCCAACTAAGAGACAGAAAAGGTGCAGATATGCTTGAGAATGCCAGGCCTGTGAGGAACCAACTTGGGTTGTATTCAGGTGGGTCGCCATGTTGGTCTGAAGCAGCAGAGCAAAGTCGGAGTCCAGTGGGTGCACTTGTAGGACCCCCAGAGTCTAATTCTGGGCATAAGCTTTCATGTGCAATTGTACTTATAATTAATCTTAAAGGTGCCCCCACTGGACTCAAACTTCGTTCTTTGTCTTTTGTAGATGGGATGGGGATATGACGGCAGTTAAATGTGCCACAGAGTGCTTGAGTGGGTAGTTGTGGGCAGACTGGCAACACCTTTTGCGAGCTAGTCGTTTTAAGGCCAGTCAGGACCTCCCCAGGCTCTCCCCCTCAGGGTTCCTTCCCCCAGGCAGCCTCCTCTTCCCACCTTCCCTCTCTTTCCCTGCCCGTCCTCACTCTGGCATGCCAAATAGCTGGCGTGGGGGTGGAGGGAGAGCCTCTGGAACGATTAGCTCATGAGGCACCGTGATGGTGGAGGGCAGCTGTGTTGGTCTGAAGCAGCAGAACAACGTTGGATGGCCGAGGCGGAGCCGAATGGAATTGAATCCGAGGAAGACGGAGGCCCTGTGCCTGAGTCGGTAGGGATCCCACTTCCAACCTTCGATGGGGCGCCGTTGGTGCCAGCGCCGGAGGTTAGGAGTTTGGGAGTCCTCTTGGATGCCTCCCTAACGATGGCGGCCCAAGTAGCAGCTGCTGCTGCAAAATCACCCTTTTACCATCTTCAGCTAATTAGGCCGTTGGTTCCCTTCCTCGAACACAATGACCTGGCGTCTGTGATCCACACAATGGTCACCTCGAGACTGGATTACTGTAATGCCCTCTACATGGGGCTGCCCCTGCCCCAAATTCGAAAGCTGCAGCTAGTGCAGAATGCAGTAGCCAGGCCCTTAGCGTATGTCGGTTACTTTATGCCCTCTAAGAGGTAGGAGAAAATAAAAGTTGAAAACAGACAACACATTTGGTAGTAAAGAGAAGGCCGTGTGTTATATGAAGGGCACCTGTCACATACTGCCGTAATAAGGCTAACCGCATATTTGGATTTCAAGTTAAACTTTATAATACTGATGAAGATTTCAGTGTTTTCAGTGTGTGATATCATCATGCCCATCCTAGCATATTAGCCATGGACAAAATTAGCCTCACGTATAGATATTGTTGGGTTGCCAGCTCCAGGTTGGAAAATTCCTGGAGATTTGGGGGTAAAGCCTGAGGAGGGCGGGGTTCGGGGAGAGGAGGAGGGGCCTCAGCTGCCGCATCCAGGGCCACAGAGTCCACTCCTCAAGGCAGCCATTTTCTCCAGGGGGACAGATTCTTGCCTTCATTTGTGATTTTGGGAGATCGCCAGGCCCCACCTGGAGGCTGGCAAGCCTAGGCCTGGAAGGACCCTCCGGGTGACTTGATACCGCCCGACCTGCATGACTCAGCGAGGCCTGGCTGCTTGCCACTGGTTCAACATCAGCCCCACCCTATATGAAAGTCAATGTGGTGCAGTGGTTAGAGCTTCAGGGTTGGGTCTGTGAGAAGTAGGTCTGAACCCCCATCTTGCTGTGGAAGTTCACTGAGTGATTTTAGACCATTCACATACTTTCAGCCTAACCTACCTCACAGCGTTGTTGTGTGGATAACAAGAGAAGAGAATAATGTAAGCTGCTTTGGTCTCCACTGTGGAGTGGGGGGTATAAATGAAGTAAATGAAGAACAAATGTAGCTGAAGATGGGATTCAGATAAAAGGTAGGTTGGTTAATGGCTCAGAAGGAGAGAATGAGGCAGGGAGAGGAGATGGGGACTGCCAACAGGAGGGAAAGAGGTTAAGAAAAAGAGGTTAAGAAATTCCTTTTAAGAATTGGGGGGGGGAACCTGGGGAAGGTGGGGTTTGAGGAGGGAAGGTACCTCAAAGGGTCTAATGCCGCAGACCCACTCTCCAAAGCAAACTTTCCTCCAGGAGAATGAGGGTTGCCAACCTCCAGGTGGGGGCTGGAGATCACCCAGAGTTACAACTGCTCTCTGGATGACAGAGATCAGCTCCCCAAACCTCGCCCTCCCAAGGCTCCACCCCCAAATCTCCAGGCATTTCCCAACTTAGAGCTGGCAACCCTCAGAGGAACTGATCTCTGTAGTTGGTAGATCTCTTGTGATTCCAGGAAATCTCTAGTTCCCACCCAGAGGTTTGGCAACCCTAGAAGAAGAGAAGGAAGCAAGTGATTCACAGAAGAATAGCCACAATACAGTATTTACTCCAATGTAAGAGTAGGGTTTTTCCTAGGTATGCCGTCAAAAAAGAGGGAGAGGCACATAAGACACAGTTATGTCCAGGGTGTTTTTTGTTTTTTGTTTTTGGTGCATAACATTTTTAGGACGGTTGTCTTACATTTAGGGTACCTTCCCTTTGAGTAAATACAGTAAATATGAATGAAGTCTTGTCTTCAATTTGCTTTCACTCATTGCAATGGGGAGCATATTTCATATGAGCCTCTTCTTCTCAAGCACTTATATGAAACAAATTTCCCACACAACAAATTTCCATTTTTTTCAATTGGGAAAAAAGTTGAAAGAAGCTGGGGGGGGGGGGGGGGGGGGCCGATTTTTTGTGGTTTTGTTTTGTTCTCCAGGGCTTTTCATCTCCAGCGCTCTTTGTTCGCTCTTTCTGCCTCTTTCTCTCCGCCTTCCTCCTTCAGGCTTGAATTCTTCAGACGGATTGATATTGTGTCCTGCATTGTCCGTTCACATGAAAATGCCTTCATCTGGTTGCTGCCCCTTCTTTTCTCCTTGCCTGCTGGTGTCCTTCTGGTCCTCCAGAGACTCCCAAGAGCCCTTTCCGTTCCCACAAGCAGCTTTCCTGTGTTGTTGACACACCGCAAACCTGTCTGGCTCCATCTATCGGTGTAACTTAAGTTCACTTCTTTGCCCTGGCATTTTTAAACAACGTCATACACTTTCCTTCCTTCTACCTGTTGCTTTATCAAGGCTATAAATGTGAGGGCAAGTTCTGGGTCTTATTTTTGTTTTATACAGGTGCTCTAGAAATAAAGTGATTAAAAACATGTTGCTGCAGAAGTAAATGGTAGAAACACTGACACTTCAAGTATGATGATAAACGTGCTTATTGTTTCCTTTGGCTGCCCGTTGCTGGCAATGGTCTGACTGACTGTGGATCCCTTTGGCAGGAGACTGGCCAGCGCCAATTTAAGAGGCTTCGTTCTCAGGTGTCATGCCATTTGAATTTGTCCTGCTGGTGTGGCTAGAGAAGCCAGTGCTTATTTTTAAACCATGGCTTTATCTTGATGTTTTGGGCTATTTGTTATTTATATATTCATGATATTTAAAATTACTCAAGGTGGCTTTTACAACAAGAAGTTTAAAGCATGTTTAAAACAATAAATGGAGCAACATGAAACTAAATCAGCTAGCAGTAAAAGAAGTCACAGTTTCCAAAGTATGTCATCATCTTGAATGCATGCTTTTAAAAACAACAACAAAGACGGAAGAACTGAAGAGCACTAAAAGGAAAGCAGAATAAATGATATTTAAAAGTCTGACAAGAAAAAAGGCCAGTTATGGGGGTGGGGGGGGAGGCCTCCCTCCTTCCCTTTCAGATAAGAACTCCATTGGCCAGTCTCCGGGAGGCCATGAACGAGGGAGACAACCAAAGCTGTGGTTAGACGGGCAGCTTGGCGCAACATGGTGCCGTGCCACCTCTAATTATGCCAGTTCAAAGCGTTGTGGGGAATATCATCCAGACCCTGCTGCCAGTTACCCACGCGGCCAACTTCAGTCTATGATTCTGTGACATCCTGTGGTCAGGCATCCACTTTACTATAGTGCCTCAACCATGGAGTGTGCCGCCTGGTCATTTTTAAAATGTATGTGTGCGCCTTTGCACTCATGTGCACACGTAAGTGCACATGTGCATGCATACACAGCATCACTTCTGTCTGGTCTAGACTCTGGAGTAAGCCTCAGTCCATTTGGGACACATCCGCCCCTTCACTGACTCCAGACGCTGTTCTGTATGCCTCAAAAAGAGCCAGTTTGGTGTAGTGGTTAAGTGTGCAGACTCTAATCTGGGAGAACCGGGTTTGATTCCCCACTCCTCCACTTGCACCTGGCTGGATGACCTTGGACAAGCCATAATTCTGTGAGAGCTGTTCTAGAAAAAGAGCAGTTTCTGTCAAGAGCCCTCTCAGCCCCACCCACCTCACAGGGTGTCTGTCTGTTGTGGGGAGGGGGAGGGAAAGGAGTTTGTAAGTCGCTCTGAGGCACCTTCGGGTAGTGAATGGCGGGGTATATGTTATGTATTAACAGCATAACATGAATCGCTCAATATACTTTCCATGTTGAGCTTCGAGCCGGCCAAGGCTCCGTCAGTGCGAACATTCTATTGGTCGCTTCAAAACAGCGACCAATCACAGAAGAGCTGTTCCCTGAGCGGGAAGGACACTGATTCGCCTTTATCTATGCAATCTGATTGGTTGTTATGTAAATAGTAGGCGTGGCTATATTAGCCCGGTATGTTTAAAAGGAGCCCAGCTCCAATGTTAGGTTGTTCTGATTCCTAAATGCGTTTGTGTGCTTGTTCGAATAAAGCTGAATCACTAGCTGAAATCACTCTACGGGTCTTTGTTAGTGCGATCTAACAATTGGCGACGAAGGTGGGATGTTAGAGCAGGTAGGCAGTCCTGCAGACATTCCCACACAGACCCAGAACGAAGGCGAGCAAAGCACAGCAGCCGATCCAGCGGAGGCGCCACCAGACCCGGTGCCCAAGTCTCCCCCGATGGCTGGGAATCAGAAGTTCGAGGCATTCGAACCATCGTCCGAAGATTGGGACTCTTACCTCGCCAGGTTCGAGTTCCATTTGGAGACACACGACATCACCGAGGAGACAAAGAAGCGAGCATGCCTCCTGAGTTCGTGTGGAAAGGACACCTTCGACATTGCGAGGTCGTTGGTGGCCCCGACCGAGGTGAAGACCGTCTCCTTTGCGGACATCACAAAGAAACTGAAGGCTCACTTCTCACCGCAGCCTTCAGAAATTGCCTGCAGGCATGCCTTCTACAAAAGGAACCAAGCGGCAAATGAGACCATCGCAGACTTTGTGGCGGCCCTTCGAAAGGCAGCGAGGCCGTGCAATTTTGCGGATGTGGAGATCGCCCTCCGAGACCGATTGGTATGCGGCCTTCGGGACGAGCGCCTACAGCAACGACTATTCGCCAAACCAACGCTGACATGGGCTGTGGCATACGAAGAGGCGGTTGCGGCAGAGGCGGCCGACAGGTCCACCAAAGAGGTCCGGCAGCGCCAGGCGGCGACAGAACAGCACGTCCACTCCCAGTGCAATGAGGAAGAGGGCGTTGATGCGCTTGAGGATGTCAACGCGGTCAAGGGCAAGCGGACCCAAATGAAGACTGCTCCTAGCAAAACCTGCTCCGGTTGTGGCGGGAAGCACCAACGTGAC
>NW_015171549.1:302262-306121 GCF_001447785.1 Gekko japonicus
AGCGCCTGACTCAGGGTCTGTGGAGCCCCAGTTAGAAGCTCCGCCAAATGGACCTGTCACGCTGAGAAGGTCACAGCGTGCGCACAGACCTCCAGCATACTTAGCTGACTATGAGTGTGGCAACCTGTTTGAAACTGCCTGAAAATACAATGATGCATGTATATACCGTTGTGAATGTATTGCCTTAACTTAGAGGGGAGGAATTGTTATGTATTAACAGCATAACATGAATCGCTCAATATACTTCCCATGTTGAGCTTCGAGCCGGCCAAGGCTCCGTCAGTGCGAACATTCTATTGGTCGCTTCAAAACAGCGACCAATCACAGAAGAGCTGTTCCCTGAGCGGGAAGGACACTGATTCGCCTTTATCTATGCAATCTGATTGGTTGTTATGTAAATAGTAGGCGTGGCTATATTAGCCCGGTATGTTTAAAAGGAGCCCAGCTCCAATGTTAGGTTGTTCTGATTCCTAAATGCGTTTGTGTGCTTGTTCGAATAAAGCTGAATCACTAGCTGAAATCACTCTACGGGTCTTTGTTAGTGCGATCTAACAGTATAAATCCAATCTCTTCTCTTCTTCTTCTTCAAAAAGAGAGGGGGCGGGTGTTGCTCAGCTTCTGCGATCTGACGAGATCAGGCTAGCCTGGGCGATCCAGGCCAGGGGAGTGGAAATTAGGGTTGCCAGCCTCCAGGAGGGGTCTGGGGATCTCCCGCTTTCACAGCTGATCCCCTGGAGAAAATGGCTGCTTTGGAGGGTGGACTCTCTCTGGCATTGGACCGTGCTGAGGCCCCTCCCCAAACCCCGCCCTCTCCTGGCTCCATCCCTAAAGTCTCCAGGTATTTTTCAACCCAGACCTGGCAACCCTAGTGGAAATATTCAAATTCTGGAAAGGTCTTGAGATGTTCTTTTAAACAGATGATCAATAAGAGCCTCCTTTACAGCTCCCTCCTGTTAGGAGGCATGTTTTGTCCATTCCAGCCAATGACCTACGCCTCCACTGGCAGTTGGTAATAGCTGTGAAGGGAAAAGGTTAAACCCCAGAAACCTCTTCGGCAACTATATTTAATACTGCTGACTTCATCAGCCAAGCTTCTTGCAATATTGTCATGCCACGCCATTCAGGGCTCAAAGTCCTGTTGGGGACCTGAAGGTGAAAGGCCCTGAGCCACTCTAAACGGCAGGGCAGCATGGGTCTCGGTGGGCACAGTGCAAGTGCCAGAAAAGTACTCTTGTTTGCTGCCATCACTGTTGCGTGTGGCAGGCTTGAAAATGAGGACTTTGGGCTCCTTGGCTTTCCAGGCCCAGCCCCCAGCCTATCCAGCCTGTGATAGTAGCCTTATCACCTTCCCATAAAGCAATCCTGAACAACTGCATTTTTGCAAAGTTTGTGGAACTCCCCACAACAGGGAAAGGACATATAGGCAGGCTGTTGTTGACCGGGCCTGTGTGCAGGGTGGCGCTGCAAAAGGCCTGAACAGGTGAGCCAAGCGGTAGTGGCCAAAGACCGGAAGGGAAGTGGCCTCGCAGCTGCCAGGGTCCAAGACCATGCAGGGCATCGTATGAGAGTCCCTTGCACTGGCGGCAGCACCTGGACCTCAGCCTTCAGGGGCAGCTCTTTCAGACGAAGGCTCAGGGTCCAGGGAGGTCTCCAGTTTCTAGCCCCGGGTGTTCCCGGCCTCTTCCTGGTCATCCTCTGAGGAGTCTCTTCTGGAGTCTGGCCCAGGAGGGGTTGCACAGCAATTAAGCAGGATTCTGTATCCCATAATGATAAAACATGCCATTGCAGTCACCTGCACCCTGGGAGTCTTAGCGGTCATCGCCTGGATGTCCACGTGGTGGGGACCACTCTCCATCTTTGCCCTGCCCCCATCGTCATCATCATCATCATCAGAAATAGGGAAATGCAGAATAGGTAGACACACATTTGCTTCCTCTGGATAATCTTATAGATCAAAGGATTTTGCTTTAAACACAGCATCTGGGTTACCCTGGTGAAATATTTGTATTATCTCAAAACGCATATGACCTTTGCTGTATAAATAGGAATGTTTCTGCAGCTTATATGCAACCTCATTTGGAATACTGTGTACAGTTTTGTTCACCACACCTTAAAAAGGATATTATAGCTTTGTAAAAAGTGCAGAAAAGGGCAAGTAGAATGATAAAAGGGTTGGAACACTTTCCCTATGAAGAAAGGTTAAAGTGCTTGCGGCTCTTTAGCTTGGAGAAACGACGGCTGAGGAGTGACATGATCGAGGTTTACAAGATGCTCACAATACAAAAACTCATGGGCACTCCATGAAATTGCTGAGCGGTCGGGTTAGAACAGATAAAAGGAAGTACTTCTTCACCCAAAGAGTGATTAACACATGGAATTCACTGCCACAGGAGGTGGCATGGACAGCTACAAGCATGGACAGCTTCAAGAGGGAATTAGTAAGCATATGGAGCAGAGGTCCATCGGTGGCTATTAGCCACAAGGTATAGATAGGGACTCCGGGGCAAGTGATGCTCTGTATTCTTGGTGCTTGGGGGGGGGGGTGGTCAATGGTGGGGGGGCTCCTTGTGTCCTGGCCCCACTGCTGGACCTCCTGATGGCACCTGGTATGGGCCATTGGTCTGATCCAACATTGACTTCTCTTATGTTCTTAGGTTCTTATATTTATTCAAATATTTATACCCTGTCTTTCTTCTTGACTCAGGGCAGTTCTAGCAACACAAGGACCATTGTTATCTACTCATTCTTTCCTCTCTCTCTCTTTTGTTAAGGTAAACAGAAATACCTCTGCGCCAGCCGGAATGACTGCACCATTGATAAGTTCAGAAGGAAAAACTGCCCTTCCTGCCGCCTCCGAAAATGCTATGAAGCGGGGATGACCCTTGGAGGTAACGGGTGTGGGCCGCGGGAACTGCTGCCTCTGTCAACAGAGCGGGTTTTGCTGTTGAGGTGCCCTAATCCCAGATAAGGCTGTCCGTGGGCAGGCTGCTCAATATTGTCTCAGCTGATGCAATCGTACTCTGGGAGGCTTTGCAACCGTCCCCTCCTCGGCAGTTCAAGAGCACCGGCTGGGCAGTCCCAGCACCTGCTGCTCTCTAGCCCTGGAGGGTGGCTGCAAAGGGCACACCTGCATGGAATTGTGGGAAAATCCAGCCTCACCCCCGCCACGCTCTCTCTCTCTCTCTCTCTCTCTCTCTGCCCCTGCACCACCATCACCACCCACCCCTCCGCTTTCACCAACCTCGCTCTGCCTGCCGCCACCCTCTCCTCCTCCTCCTCCTCCTTTCTCCACCCTGCCGCCATCACGGCCTCCTCTCGCTGATGCTCTCCTGCTGCCACTCTGTCTTTCTCCCTCACCCCTGGACTGATCTTAGCTGCTTTAAAAACGCCTGGTTATAATGCCAACCATGATCTGCACAACATCTCTATCCACATATTTTTGTTCCAGTTGCGATGTCGATGCAAGCCTCTGGTTGGTTTATTTGTTGTTGTTGTTTTTTAACTTTAAAAATCTTTTCTGATTTTTCTGTGGACATTGAGGTTCTTATAGAACTGGGCTTATAGAATTCTACATATCTCCACCTGTTTATGGCTCCATTGTGTGGGGTTTTAAAAAAAAAAACGTCACCCTGGGACCACATTCAGAATTAATATAAAGATTGCTTCCTTTGAGGAGCTTGAATGCACTGACGGAAGTGACAGATTTGGGCCACAGTCAACAGAGGGCCAATTTTGTCCAAAGAAGTTGTTGGTTCTGACCAGCCATGGATGCACCATTTGTTTTTTGGCAGAGAGAGAGAGAGAGAGAGAGAGAGAGAGAGAGAGAGAGATATATTTCCCACGCCTGTCACCGGGGAGC
>NW_015171549.1:306249-317819 GCF_001447785.1 Gekko japonicus
GTCTCCCAGATCAGAAGCCCCCCCCCCCAGGCCACGCGAGGGAGGGAGGGGGGAAACATCTACGACTGGCTTCAGCTGGAAGAACCTGGCCACTGGAGCCCTTTGACACATTTATGGGTCCTAGCGATGCCAGTGAAGTTTGCACTCCGTGTGCTGCTCCAGCTCTGTGGAACAGCCTTGCAGAAGACCCAGGGAAGGCAAAGGCCCCTCCCTGCTTGTTTCACAGTCCTGTCTGAGTCCAGCAGCACCCTGGAGACCAGCAAGGGTTTCAGGGCATCGGCTCTCCCTCCGCCAGGCATGAGCAGGAAAAAGGAGAGACCTGCAGCTGCATCCGCGGTCTTCCACAGCTGCATGAGGGCCAGAAGAGAGAGCTTCTTCAGGGGGCCTTTGGCATCCCTGGGGGGCTTCTGTAGCCTGCTAGCCCTGAAGAGCGGGACTCTGTTTCGGATGCTCTCTGGAAGGTTTCTGCTGGCTCTTTTAACAGGTTGCTGTCTTCAGTTTCCGGTGTTCTACACGGGGTTTATTCTGTTATCCTCCTTAAGCCCCATATAAACATGTAAAATAGGTGCTGTTTGCTTATCCGAGCCCCACAGAAGCCCTCTCTGGCTCAGATGGTGTACCTGAGCCCGCCAGAGGAGGATTCTGCCCCCCCCCGCCAACTTACCTGCTGCTGTGCTGGTGGGTGGCAGGAGGTGGGAAGAGCCCTTGGCCCAGCACCTCACCGGTCCCCTCATCAGCTGAGGCACCCCAGTGCATACTGGGAAATGAAACTCTGCAAACTGTATTTCCCAGCAGGGATTCTACCATCAGTGGTAGAACAGGGGGAGCAGGGGGAGAGGAAGGGAGAAAATGTCTTCCTTCTTCCTAGCCAGTGTGCTGCCTGCCTGTGACTGCAGCCACAGGGCAGTCAGCAAATGGGCTTGGAGACAGGGACTCTGGGAGCCCCTCGGCACCCCAAGGGACCTGCCGGGGGCTTCCATGGCATCTCAAGCCCCTCCCGAGTGCCGGCAGCAAGGCTTGGATTAACCCCGTGTATCCACACAGAGCTGCCCTTCCCTGCGCCAGACTGATACCAGGGGCGGTCCCTTGAGAGCTGCCAGACACCTAGCAGGGCCTTCTTTTGATTTATTCGTGGCGTCGGAACAGGTGGGGAGAAGGCAGTAGTCCCAAATCATGGCCATCCCAAACTGGGACGGAAAGGCGGTTTTGAGACTGACTGGAATTCCCTGGGTCTGGGCAAATGATCAAAAGCGCAATGAGGTCTTTAACTGAAGTGTCTATACTTTATCATCTCTCTTGGTACGGCATTGCCCTACAGCAGCGGCTTCCGATTCCCTGTAGGAAGGGAGCCATAAAGATGCAGGGTTTTTTTAAAAGGTTAATTAAACAATTACACAGTCGACAGAACAGAGGCAGCTCTCCTTCCCTCGCTGCCCGCCCCCATCCATCAAAAGAACCCTGGGCAGGTACAGCACATCTGGGAACAACCACGTGGAGCCGGGAAGGGATGGGAATGAATGGCAGGAGGAGCGAGAGGGAGACCAGGGCCCGCCCGCCCGCCCGCCCTTTCCTGGCATTCCAGGCCCTCTGCCGGGACATTTCTTCTTCTTCTTCTTCTCCTCCAGTCTGGCTCTGGATTAGCAGAGCTGCTGGGAAGAGCAGCAGGGTGGGTGTGAGCCCTTGGGGGGAGACCCCTCCGCTCTTGCCGCACTCCTTGCTCGGAGCTTTTCTGAAAGAGGCTGAACCTTTCGCAGCAGGGATGCCGAGGAGGGAGGGAGGAGGAGGAGGCTGGATTTAGACCTCGCCCTTGTCAGACTCCTGCAGCCATCAGCTCCCAACAGCTTTCATTCAAAGAAATAAAGTTTATTGAGAATATGAGAGTTTGCAGATATCTTAACCATTTCATGTTAGAACTAGCATAAAACGTGTGAAGAAAACAGTTACACATTGTTCAAGAAGACCCCCTGATGGCCCAGGGCCAATCAGAGGCCAGGTAGAAGCCCGCCAAAGTATCGGGCTACTTTTCCCAGGGAAAATACTACACCAGGCACAGATAATGGAAAATGAGAAGACACAGCAGAAAAGAAACTTAACATTCCAGAGTCACTCCACTCCCAAGGCAGCCGGGGCTCGAGAGAGGCTTAGCTGACAGCCCTTCACTGCCCAGAGGAGTCTCAGAGCAGCTCACAATCTCCTTCCCCTCCCCCTCCCCACAACAGACCACCCTGTGAGGTAGGCGGGGCTGAGAGAGCTCTTTTGAGGACTGCTCATGAGAGAACAGCTCTGAAAGAACTTGTGACTGACCCAAGGTCACACTAGCGGTTGCATGTGGGAAATCAAACCCAGTTCTCCCAGAGTAGAGTCTGCGCTCCTAACCAGTACACCAAACTGGCCGGCAGCAGCCACTGAAGGCCCTTGAACTGTGGCACCCCAGGGGAGGGGGCTCCTGGTCAGCCTCTGCTCTTGAGCCAGCCCTGCCTCGCAGGGCCGCTTCTAGGTCTTGAGGAGCCATAGGCAGGCAGTGCTCCAGGGGCACCCTCCCATCCTCTGCCCACCATCACCAGGACCCCTGTTCACACCTCCCTTCTTGCCCCCATGTCCCCCCCACCTGCCTCTCAGCGCTCAAACCACCCATGCTCACAGCCGCTTACACCCCCACAGACGCATGGAGGAGAGGTCCGCCAGTGGCTACAAGCCACCATGACTAAAGGGAACCTCTGTGTCCAAAGGCAGTAAACCTCTGGTTCCCAGTGCCAGGAGGCAGCATTCGGGGAAGGCCTCAGTGCCCTGTGGTTGGACCTCCAGAGGAACTGGGCAGCCCCTGTGTGAGGCAGGGTGCTGGACTAGAGGGTCCCTCCCTGGTTGGATCCAGCAGGGCTGTCCTGGCGTTTTCAAGGGAACTGGGCCGGGTGTGTGGCAGAGAGTGCGGCGGCTGCAGCGCCCCGGAGCACCCCTTCACCACCCGCCCACCTCCCAAGCGAGGCGGGGCAGCCAGGAGCAGAGGAGGCGGCCTGGCAGGCGGGTGGGGGAGGGGAGCACCTGCAGGCAGGTGGCAGAAGAGGTGCGTAGGCAGGGGGGGGATTAGGGGTGGGGGCTGGGCCCTCCTCAGGCTATGCTGGCACCAGCCCTGCTGCCCAGAAAGAAGTCCATGATGACGCTTGGAAAAGAGTGGAGGACTGTGCCGTTAGTCACAAGAGCAGCCCTTGCCTTGAGTGCTGCTGCAGTGGGGAGCAACGTGGAGGAAGGGAAGACCCCGGGTGGCGGGGGGGGCCTTCTTTCCCTCCAAAGCCACGTCCAAAGGACATGGCGGCTGTAGGTGAGAGCGGTGGGTGGCAGGAGAGGCTTAACCCTTCACCCCGTGACCCAAAGTCACCCAGGCCACAGAATGCAGCTCAGCAGCACCCGCGTTTGCAGGGCTCAGCACCTCTCCCAGCCCGCAAAAGGCTGCCTGGGCCCCCGCAGTTGTGTCCCCTCCACAGGACACTCGCCAAGCTCACGATGAGCCGCTCCGCCCAGTCGCTGCCTCCTGAGAAGCTCCTTCTGAAGTCGAAGGTTGCCAGGGCTGGGAAGGGGGATTCCTGGAGCTTTGGGGGTGGAGTCTGGAGAGGGTGGGGTTCAGGGAGGGGAGGGGCCTCAGCAAGGTATAATGTAGAGTTGCCAACTTTGGGCTGGGAAATTACTGGAGATTTAGGAGCAGATCCTGTGGAGGGCTGGGTTTGGGGGGGGGGGACCTTGCAGCGTATAACGTCATAGAGTCCATTCTCTGAAGCAGCCATACGGATCGCTGTAGTCCGGAGACCAGCGGTCACTCCAGAAGAGCTCCAGGCTCCCACCTTGGGGTCGCCAACCTCCACCTGGGGCCTGGAGGTCTCCCGGAGTCACAGCCTGTCCAGGCTCCAGAGACCAGGTCCCAGGGGCAGAAGTAGCAGCTTTGGATGGCAGGTCCTGCTGGCTTCACATCCCCACCGGGCTCCTTCCCCTCCCCAAACTATGCTGCTCCCAGGCACCCACCCCCAATCTCCAGGAATTTCCCCACCTAGAGTTGGCAACCTGTGCTAGATGCACAGTCCAAGACCATGCCAAGAAAGAGTGCCAGGGGTCAAAATGCCAGGAAATCAGTCGGAGTTCTCAGGAGCGAAGAGTGGAGGCTGGCAGCTGGGACAAGGTCCGAGACTGCACGGTTGCATCTGCACCGAGGCAGGTGAGCGTGGCTGCTTATAAGTGGACCCTCCCTTCCCTGGGACGCGACCTGCAAAGACTCACGGCCCCTCATGTTGCCTCTGCAACAGCTGAACCCTGGCACGCCTCCTTCTCTCCCGCACCTCCAGAGGCTGGCGTGCCCTGCCTCCCGGACAGTCAGGTGAGCTGGGTGGGGACTCTGGCCTCGAGGTGCCTCCTAGTGGGGGGTGCTGGGCCAGGCTCTTCCTCCGACTGCACCTCCGGCCCTTCACCTTGCTGCACCTCCTGCACAGATGCTGGAGCCTCTCCTTTCTTGGGTGCTGGCAAAGGCCCCTCTTTGGGGCTGACTCCGGAGGAGGCTGGGTGGCTCCGTGCCTCTTCCTTGTCTGAGGAATAGTCAGCCTCGGCTGAGCCAGGGCCCATGACACAACCCTAGCATAATGCCGTAGAATTCCAGGGAAACTGGTCTCTGTAGTCTGGAAAACAGTTACAATTCTGGGAGGTCTCCAGGGGTCGTCCCCCCCACCTGGAAGTTGGCAACCATACTCCAAGCCAGTTGGCTGCCCGGACCTCTCTCTTCCTTCCACAGCCAGACAGCTCTTTAGAAGCCAGGAAACTGACCCTGAAGAGGCCACCCTCTGTTTGCGTTTTCGTCGCCAGCCTTAATGAGGGCTCCTCGTCGCATGCCAGGGCACGAGGCGGCTTTGCGGCGGCTTCCTTCAAAGGGTCGCAGCCTAAAGGGAGCTGCCCAGGTTCCTCTTTCCTCTCTTTCTCTGCCAGCTCCACTGACTCCCTGCCCTCTCCTCCCACCCCTCTCGGTGGCTGGGAAGTCTGACTAATTGGCTCGCCTCTCTTCCCTTACTGAGGGAGAGCTGGAGGAGGGAGATGAGCGTTCCCCATAAGCTGTAATTGAGGGCTCCCGCTCATTTATTAATTTGTGCATTGGCTCCAAGGGACAAACAGGCAATGCGCTGAAATGTGCCCCTTGCTCTGCCTCCGGTGCCGCTGCTGAGCCAGGTTTGCCGGAACCATCTCCTCCAGCTGGGCAGGACATTGGCTTGGCGTTGCTTCCGCAGCTGAGACCTTAAATAGGAGTTTTGTGTTCTGGAAGGTGATCAGGGCAGGTGGATCCCACCCACCGAACGATAATAACAAGGCTGCGAAGGGCTTTTGTTCTAGTGCATAAATATTGATGCTCTGAGATTTACGACATCCTGGCAAGGAAGTACGTTGATCCTTATCAGGCGAAGAATAACATGGGCAGGTTGGCATGAGGAATCAGGCAGCATCAGGGGAAGCTTGCTGGAAGAAGCCATTGCCAGCCTCTGCCACGCAGAACAGTCAGACCCGTTCCCAGGCAGGCCTCCTACGAGACTCAGGAAGCTGAAGCTTCAGGGTCCCTAATCCTGGAGGAGCCCTGAAGCAACTGTGGTTTTTTTAATGAGTTAATTTTTCAACAAAATTGATGCGGGGGGGGAGCTTAAGGGTTTGTTATTAAAATAAGGCTATTTTAGTGACAGAATCATACGCCACTGGGTTGAAGTGCTTAATATTGACCTTAGAATATGCTCTAATACCCGTTTCATATGGCCTCAAAATGTCCCTGTAAAGTTCAGATTTCCACATTTTCTCTGGGGCTTTTGCACACACACACACCCCCCGCTGTATGGGCCCCACCAGCCCCGTCCTCGGCCATCTGGGCCTCGAGGTCCTTGCGAGGGGAGCCAGCCCCTTTCGACCCTCTTGGGTGCTGCCCTGTCGTTGCTGCTTGAGAAGGGCCCCCCAGAAGAGCTCAAGCGTCAGGGTCCCTAAAATGTAGGTCTGCCATTAGACCAATTTCTTCCCTTGTTAAAAATCAGCCGTGTGAACCAATTGTCCCTCTCCCCACACCTTCAACCCCTCCCTGTATTTATTATATCTATAAATGTATTGCCTTCTTTTTGATAAAGCCCACCCCCCACCCCCGCTTACAACAAATGTAAGGACAACATCATAGTATTCAATAAAATAATAGAAATATGCCATCAAAAATGAAAAGGTAGATTAGGGAATATACTCACAGAACAACCAAAAGGCAGCATCAGCAACTCAAATTGAGCCTCAGCAGAATCCGTCCACCACCATCATTCTTAACTCACACTACCTAAAGGTAGATTCGGGTGGGTAGTCATGTTGGTCTGCATTAGCAGAACAAAGTTTGAATCCAGAAGCACCTTTAAGACCAGCTGTGTTTAATTCTTGGAGTAAGTGTGCATCATGCACATGAAAGCTTAGACCCAGAATAAATCTTTGTTGGTCTTAAAGGTGCCCCACTGGACTCAGACTATGTTCCAGCACCTCGTCTTCCCCTGCCTTGGAGAGTTAAAGGGGCAGGGAATGTGGAGCTGCCTCCTTAGACCCAGCCAGACCCTCTCCCTTTTAAGTGGAGACTGGAAGGGTTCTCAGGAAAACCCTGGAATGGCAGGACCTCATGGTGTTGGGAATTCAAAGTGGGGAGGGGGAGCTTTGAGGAGAAAATACTGATGGGGGTGGCATGCCTTACACACTCCCCAAAGCACGGTATAAATCCATATTATATAATATCGGTATCCATGTCCCAGGAGGCTTTTTAAAGGCAATGTCAAAAATTATTATCAATCCTGTTGGCTAAACAGTACCTACATATTCAGGAGCAGTTTACCTCTGAATACCAGCTGCTGGTGATGGGGACAAGCTATGGCCTCTGGATGGTGCTTGTGGACTTCCACCTCATACCTGATTTGTCACAGTGTGAACAGAAGGCTGGATTAGATAGAACCTTAGTCTAATCTCGTAGGGGTCCTTGTTGAAATCCTTACAAGAACTCTGCAAGACAGGTCAGTGTTGCTGTCCCTACCTTGCGAGAGTGGTGTGCCTAAGCCCTCCTACTGAGTTTAAAACAGATTCAAGGTGATGACTTTCTGAAGTAGGGTTGCCAACCCCAAGTTAGGAAATTCCTAGCAATTTAGGGGTGGAACCTGGAAAGGGTGGAGTTTGAAGGAGGGGAAAGTGTTCAACAGGGATGTAATGCCAATAGAACCTACTAGGGGTGTGAAAAAGAAATCAGGTTATGTCGGATTCAGGTCTGTTGGACCTGAAAAATATCCGTACTCCCGAATATACCTGAATACCAGTATTGGTATTTCACTGGTATTCGGGTGAGTATTCCGAAATCCAAATACATTTAGCTCCATTATACCCTATGGGGACCATCCCCGTAGGGTATAATGGAGAATTTCACTCACAGAGCTGCACCTCACCGTGACTCTGTGAGTGAAGGGAAGGTATTTAAACTTTAAAGAGCAGAGCCAGTTTGGTGTAGAGGTTAAGTGTGCGGACTCTAATCTGGGGAAACCAGGTTTGATGCCCCACTCCTCTACACACAGCTGCTGGATGACCTTAGGCAAGCCATAGTTCTGTCAGGGGTGTTCTTGAAAAGAGTAGTTCTTGAAAGAGCTCTCTCAGCCCCACCTACCTTCTTCTTCTTCTTCTTCAATACCTTCTCTATCCCTTCCCTCTCAGGCTCGGGCCACCTCTGCAGTGCAACTCCCTAGCAAAGGGAAGGTGGTTTAAATGTCTCCCCTTCACTGGGGGTGTCCGTGATGCAGAGGCAGCACAAGATGGAGAGGGAGAGGGGAGGTCGTTAAGCATGGTAGCCAATAGGATCGTTGCAGCTTACAATCCTTGTCCTGATCTTAAGCTTTATATGAGATGTTATACAGATAAGACATAACAAAGGTATTCAGCTTTAAATACCTTCCCTTCCATCTCGCGTATGGCTCCGTGGAGGCAGCATGAGCCCGAGAGGGAAGGGAAGGTATTTAAAGTTTTAAAGCCTTCTCTTTGCTGGAGAGTCCTACAGCAGGGGCCGCATGACTCCACGAGTAGCCAAGCCTGAATAAAAGCTGAATAATATTGTCTTTTATTCGGGGACAGCTACTTCAGTAGCCAAATACAGATCTGTGATCAGTATTTGGCTGAATAAATACCGGAAAAATACCGATAAGGTATTTTTCGTGTATTTATTCAGCTTGGTACCTACCGAGCACACCCTCCAAAGAGCCATTTTCTCTGGGGAAGCTGATCTCTGTGCTCTGGAGATCAGTTGTAATTTCCAGGAAAGCTTCAGCCCCTATCTAGAGGTTGGCAGCGTTTGCTTTAGCTTCTTCCCGAAAGAGATCCCTGTAGCAGCAGGTCTCTTCTCAGTGCTTCTCTCCAGCCGCAAGAGCTGGTGGACTTCCTAGAAGAAGCATCTGGCTGGGGCTCTGCCTGGGACAGCCCTTCATGCTGGCCTCGTCCCTCGCTCCGACAAGTGCGCCTCTGCACACGGAAGCTCGTGCCTTGAATAAAACTTCGTTGCTCTTAAAGGTGCCACTGGACTCAGACTTTGTTCGGCAAACTCTGTCCAGGAAGAAATGTGAAATTCATTTCTTAACATAAGAACATAATAAGGGCCCTTCTAGATCAGACCAGTGAGGGTCCATCCAGTCCAGCCTCCTGTCTCACGCAGTGGCCAAGCAGTTCCGCTGCAGGGAGGGACAGCAACAGGGCACCGAGGCCGAGGCCTTCCCCTGACACTGCCTCCTGGCACTGGGATTCAGAGCTTTACTGCCTCTGGATGTGGAGGTTCCTTTTAGTCACTGTGGCTAGTAGCTGCTGATAGACCTAACCTCCATAAATCTGCGTAATCCCCCTTTAAAGCTTTTTATTCCTGTGATCATCACTACATCTCTGGCAGCAACTTCCACATTTTAATCACTCTCTGTGTAAAGAAGTATTTCCTTTTGTCTGGCTCGAATCTAGTATTTTGGGAATAGGAGAAAAAGATTTCTTTCAACTCTCTTTACCCCGTGAATAATTTTTAAAACCTCTATTGTGTTTGTGTACGGTCAGTCTTCCGGGGGGCGTGGCTGCAGGAGTGCTGGGGTGTGGCTGGGGGATGACACTACTTTCCTGGGCAGAACTGAAAACAGGGGAGGACTCGGGTTTGCCGGCGATGAAACACATGGGGCTCCGCCCCTTTTAACGTTGCAGCACCCCCACCCCAGCAGCAGCAGACAACCAGGATGCGCATCTTAAAGTGCCACTGCACACTTGAGCACCCACCGCTCTCTAGGCATGATCTAGAGCAGGAGGCACAAAGGGCAGCCCACTCGCCAGCCCACCCCCACCACTTTGTCGTCCTGCTGGCCCAGGGGGCTCTGCTGCAGCCGGGGGCCTGCCATGGTCAACCCCTGCCGCTTACGCCGCCTGTCTATGCTGACGCTGGAAGTCTGCAGTGCCTGAAGCAGGCTGGTGGCTGCCACTGCCACGAGAGCCGCTCCCACAAGACCGCCCCAGCATGAGACGGGCAACCCACCCACCCCACCCCGCCTGCAGCAGCCCCGATGCGCTCCGTCCTCCTGTCGCAAGCAAGGCTCTGCTGCAGAAAGAGGTGCAGGCGAAAAAGAGGTCTGAGCACGGAACTGGTCAGTGGTGGGACTGGCCAGGCACACTCCTCTCCCTCTCCCCCTCTCCCTCTCCTGCTCCTTTAGTTCAATTAAAAGCCATTTTAATTTAATTTATATTTGATTACATTTGCATCTCCTGGCATCCCCCCCCCAAAAAAATCCCTGTCTCCGGGGCTGGGGTTTCCCCTCATGTGAGTTGTTGCCTCCCTGCATTTGCAGTGCAACCCAAGAGTGAAGTTTAGCACCATCTCTGACCGCTCAGGGACTTTGGGGAGATGCCCCGGTCCAGAAAGTGTGGTTGCCTGGAGCCACAAGGATCCCGCTCCCACTGACAGGCCAGGGGCTCCAGGCCAGCCTTTGGGGAAGGGGCTCCTTTCCTCCACGAAGTCTCCCAGTCCCTTGAGGGAGCGGAGGCAGACTCCCCCTCTGCTGCTGCGGCTCTCTGTTAGCGCCTTGCCGGCTCAGCCCGTGGGCCAGCATGTCGCCTCCGTCACCAGAGACAGCAGCGAGTGGCAGAGCATTTCCTATAATTGCCTGGGATTAACTGATAGATGCATCCAAATTACCCAAGTGTATGCTTTTCCGAGGCCGGCACAAACACCATTTGGAATCTAGAGTGCACGGCACCTTTCCACAAGCAAGAAGGGGGGGGGCATGTGCCCCACTGCTCGCAGGCACTCAGGGGCTGGCTGTGGGGCTGGAGAGCGTCAGGGGGCTCTACTGCAACTGCTGAGCTTGGTGGATGGGATGCGATTACCCCCGGTCACTCTGCTCCTTCTGCCACTCACCAGCAGCTGGCGGCTGCAGAGGGGATGGATTCCAGAGGCTTTGCTCTGCCTGTCTGTTACGGGGGGGGGGGCGGAATAGGTTTGTGCAGCCCCTGGCAGATTGACAGCTTTGTGGCCGACATCTCTGTGAACACAGAGCTCCCTGGGTCCCAAGGCCCCAGCCGGCTGCTCTCCCTGCACTCTCTTGGCACCCTGGAGAAGGCGCTTCCATGACCAGAGCGCGCTCCCGGGTCTGCTTGGGCGGAGCTCAATCCATCCTGCGCTCTCAAAGTGTTGGGATTCTTATTAAGTAAGTCAGCAGAGTAAATAGTAAGGGACTGAGTCCATGGTGTGTTTAAAAATACAACAGTTTACTATCAACCTAACATGGGGAAAAGGTACACAGGATATAAAATAAGAAAGAGCTAATATGGCTACATCCTTACAGCTACAGTTAAAACACAGGAATGTTGGCGTCTTCTTCCTCTATCAGAACAAAGACAGGAAGAAGAAGCCAATATGCTAAATACTTGACACATTGGTTTCCAATCAGACTGTTGGGTGCGTTCAGACGGGGGCTTTACACCGGTTAGGGTGCCGGTTCCAATCGATGTACTTTCCGGCGTTCAGACGGGGCACATCTGCCTCCTCTCCCTAACCGGTGTAAAGCCCTTTACACCGTTGCACTCTGCTACCAGGTCCCAAGTGGTGGTATACAGAGTGTAACGGTGGTAAACGATGCACCCCGGCGTCTGATCGCTGTCCACCGGTGCCTAGGCATTTCCGTTGGAAGCCTGAGGCTTCCGGCTTTCCCCCGCCATTTTATTTTAACCCTAAGCGATATGCGCTCGGGCAAAGCTTCGCCCTGAGTGTCTGTTTAAATTTTTTTTTAAAAAAACTTACTTTACCTTCCCGGAGGAGTCCGGGACTTAAGGGAGGCCAGGTTGGGATTTAAACTTTAAAGGTAAGTCCTTACCTTTAAAGTTTAAATGTAATGGGGTGTCAGGGTACCCCTGCCATTACCCACGTCAAAGGCCCCGAGGGGGCGGAATGCAGAGAGCCTTTCTTCACCGGGAAGAAGAAGAACGGGATCAAGGAGGATGGTCGAGCCCGAGAACACGACAGACAACCTCGTCCACTGGACAAAGAAGAGCGG
>NW_015171549.1:318260-328672 GCF_001447785.1 Gekko japonicus
AGCGGTACATGGATACCGGCAGCTCCAAGGACCCAACAGAGAAGAAGCTAATACCCATAGACGCCAATGGGGGATTGTGTATCTTTAAGCGGGAAGGAAAGGTTGGAAATGAGAATAAAGGTTTAACCTGGGGTCTGCCAGGGAGGATGGAATTCAGTGGAGACTGAAAAGGGCACAGCGGTGCATAAAACACTTACCCGAAGTCTCCCTGAATAAAAAGGCATGCTCTCTCACTTGAGGAGGCACCTTTTTACATCTGAGGCTGTTTCCAGAAACCACGTTCTCTTCTCCCTTCGCTGTCGCTTAAGGACACTCCCGACTCGAGGCAGAATCTTACATGGGGGGGAGTTTGAGCATGCGCAAAAATCGCCATTCTCTGAATGGCTGCCTGTGCGCATGCTCAAACTGCTTAAAAAAAAAAAACCGCCGACGCCCGCAGAGTGTGAGCGGGCGTCCAACGGAGGCATCCGGAAGAAGGAGGGTGAGTCTGATCGCGTTTCTGCCGGCATAAACTGCACCAGTTCCAACCGGCAGAAAGGCCGCGTCTGAACTGTTAAGTTAGCTCCAAAGTTCCCAGGCATTCTATTGTCTAAACAGATTGGTTACAAACAAAACATGTGACTTCCTGTTGATCATAATAAACATCATTAACCCTGTAAACACGGAAGTGTTTTAACTTGTAACACCCGACACAAAGCCACGCAGCAGGCTGTGGACTCGGGTGTAGATGCCACATCTCACTGCAAGGGTGCAGAAAGAGACCGTAAGGGCCTTACCATCACCACATTCATTCCTTGATCTAATTCATTTGTATCCTATTTTTCTCCCCAATGAAAAGCCAGAGCAGCTTACATCCTCCTCCTTGCCTCTGCTTTATTATCACAACAGCCCTGTGAGGGAGACAAGGCTGAGGCAGTGTGACTGGCCCAGGGACACCCAATGAGCCTCCGTGGCACAAGTGGGGATTCGAACCCGGAACTCCCAGATCCTAGTCTGACACTTTAACCCTTACACCACACTGCCCGGCTGTCGTACCGCCAGCTTCTCCCATCTGTTTGCAGAATGGCCATGGGAAGGGTCCCAATAAATCAGAAGGAGAAAGAAAACTGGAACTATACCCGTGGGCTCCACCCGCAAATCTCCAGGTATTTCCCCACCCAGAGCAGGCGCCCCCGGTGAGAAGAGCCTCCCCTGCCAGCTTGAAGGGACACCCGGAGTTAAGGGTCTTTGAGAACCGCCCTGTCTGCTGACTCTGGTCTTCCGTGGCTGCTGGGATGGAGCCCTGAGGGCTCGTGGAGAGTTGGTCTGCTCTTCTGTGGGCATTGTTGTGTCTTTTGAGTGCCCCGTAAGCAAAGCACTCCTTCTAGACTTCTCACTTTTCTCTCTCTTGAATGGCGTGGGGAGCACCAAAGTCACAGCCCACCTGGGGGTGGCAAACCCCCTTGGGCCGGCCCTGCTGGCTCCTCCGCCCATCGTGGTGGGCAGGGCTCTGCTTCTCTGTTGCTTCCACAACAGCAGGAATCGGCAGGCAGCACAGTCCTATGGGACCACCTAAGAACATAAGAGAAGCCAATGTTGGATGAGGCCAAAGGCCCATCCAGTCCAACACTCTGTGTCACACAGTGGCCAGAAATACCAGTGCCATCAGGAGGTCCACCAGTGGGGCCAGGACATTAGAAGCCCTCCCGCTGTTGACCCCCCCCCCAAAGCACCAAGAACACAGAGCATCCCTTGCCCCAGAGTCCCTATCTATACCTTGTGGCCTTCTCCGCTATGTCCCTGGAAGAGCTTTGTGCTCCACTGAGAACAACGTGCTGGAGATCCCTGGCCCCAAGAATGTCCGGCTGTCCTCGACCCAGCCTGGTGGAACTCTCCGCCAAACGACACCAGGACCCTGCGGGACCTTGCGCCATTCCGCAGGGCCTGTAAGGCACAGATGTTCCGCCAGGCTGTTGGTTGAGGGCAGCAACGGGTTGGTTACGCTGGCTGGCACCCTTCCCCTCCTTCCCCTCTCTTCCTGTGTCTGTATTTTGTTAAGTTTCTATGCCCCCCACCACCACCACCACCATATAGCTAAGTAGTCCAGAAAGGAATAGAAAACTGTAAATCGCCCTCTGGGATTTTATTCTGGTTTTATTCTTATTAACTGTATTGGATTTTTAAACTTTGTATTTTGTCTTATGGCATTATGCCTCCCTTGTACATCGCCCAGAGCCTGGCATAGCTGGGGTGGGGCGATTAATAAATCGAATAAAATAATGATGGTGGTGGTGATGGTGATGATGTCCTGAGCATTTCAGCTTCTGGCTCTTCGGGCTGCAATAATAGCTTGCAGTTGGCAGTGAGCCGTGCTGGGAGAATCTCGAAAGACGGAGGGGGGAGGGGGGAGGGAGGAGCTTTACTGCCCCAAAGAGCTCCTGGACAGGCAAAGCAGCGGATGAGGAACGTAAGCAACTGTCTGCATTAATGCCTAACTTAGCTGGATCCCAGAAGTCACCTTTTCTGAACAAACAACTTGGCCTCAGTGGCCAACAGAGATGGAGCCGTGGCTCTGTGGCAGATCATCTCCTTGGCGTGCAGAAGGTCCCAGGTTCAATCCACAGCAGCGCCAGTTAAGACGACCGGGTGGGAAGCGACAGGAAAGACCTCCGGCTGAGAGCCTGGAGAGCCATGGCCAGCCTGCGTGGGCGGTGCTGACCTGGGCGGACCGAGAGTCTGATTCGACATGTGACGGCTTTATGTGTTCAGCACCGTGCAATCCTGTCCACACTTACCCAGGAGGAAGCCCCACTGAATATGGAGCATCAGGCCATCACAGGACATCAACTGCAGTGGACTGGAAGGTTGTGATTACCTAGGATGGCACTGCTTTGGAAAGGGCTGCTCGGTGGCATTTTGATGACACTTTTTATGGAAGGGGCTTCACAATCAACGTCTCTTTGGGAGGTTTTGTGTGCTCTTAGTTTATAGCTTGGAGAGTTCCAGAAAACCTTGAACCACAGAAGCATCTGCCAGGGCCAGGGGAAGGGGGCGGGGAGTGCGGCCTCATTAAAAGGGAGCCTAAATCATCTTGGAAACGCTGCCAGTGGATCATTTGCTAGCCTTGCCATTTGTGCTTAGTGCTGGAGAGGGTGGTATTAGTAGTAGTAGTAGTAGTAGTAGTAGTAGTAGTAGTAGTAGTAGTAGTAGTAGTAGTAGTAATGATATTATTATTATTATTATTTCTGAATTGCCCCATCTCTGAGTGCACAGGGTTCTGGGTTCACAGGTTTAACCACAGGTTAAAAACTTACAAATACAATTTAAAATCGACAGATCAATGAATCTTAATTACACAATCTCCAGATGGCATCTATAACTTAGTCTAAAGCCTGCTCTGGACTGTTCTTCCATCGCATGGGCAGGTTAGGAGGAAGGGTGTTCCACCTGGTCAGAGCCAGAGCTGAGAAAGCCCTGGCTCTGGTCCAGGACAGCCGGATATCTTTGGGGCCAGGGATCGCCAGCAGATTGCTCTCAGCTGAGTGTAACACTCTCCTGGTGACACACCAGAGGAGACAGGCCCAGAGATACGCTGGTCCCAGATGGCTCAAGGCCTTAGCGGCCAGTACTAACACCTTGAATCTGACTCGGTATTCCACTGGAAGCCAGTGTAGCTGGCACCGCACAGAGTGTGTATGTGCTGTCTGTGGCGTTCCCGTCAGGACTTGTGCCACCACATTCTGGATCAGCTGGAGTTTCCGGGTCAGTCTCAAGGGAAGGCCAGCGTAGAGCGAGTAACAGTAGTCTAATCTGGAGGCAACCATCACATGGATTACTGTGGCTAGGTCAGGACATGACAGGAAAGGGGCTAATTGCCAAGCCTAGCATAGATGGAAAAATGCCAATCTGGCAATATGTGTGACCTGGGCCTCCACAGTTAAGGAGGCATCCAGGACCACGCCCAAGCCCTTGACAGATTGCGCCAGTGTTAGTGGGAAGTCTATGCCCTAGCCAGAGAACCTCCGTCTTCATCAGATTCAGCCTCAGCCTGCTCTGCTTTAACCGTCCCATCACAGCCTCCAGACCCTTGGCCAAATCATGCCATCCGGGTGGCCGTCCAGTCACAGATACAGATGGGTGTCATCAGCTGTCTGGCCCTGTCTGTCCTTCCCATTCACCCAGTGATTTTCTCTTGCTGTTGGGTATTTGTACCAGCTACTTTCTTGTGGGCATAAGAGCCCCAAGTGTGCCCAGAGCCCCCTCTGCTCCCCAGCACGGAAGGGTGGGTGTCCAGAAGCACTGAAACGTACTTGTGAGCAAGAATTCCAGTTGTGCATAACGATTCTGTTCATTTCTACTAAAAAGCACGTCTGAGCCACATGGTCACTGAGGACAACTGCTGTTGTGAGAAAGGGGACCGGGGGGGGGGCTGAAACCCCCACTGGTTGGCCTCCCCCCCCCCCCGTGCTCTTTGCCACCTTCCAGCTCTTTCCCCACTTGGCACTTTGGGGGCACCAACAATGCAGGCTAATGAGTGGCCAAAACCTTGGGTGGGAGACTGATTCACTGACGGGACATCTGCACACCCACCCAATCGCTAACTCTTCATAGAAACATCGTTCTGAACATAACATCTTCACTGTTAGGGTTGCCAGGTCAGACTCAGGAAATATCTGGGGACTTTGGGGGTGGAGCCAGGATGAGACATCCATGGTAGGAGCTTGTACTTCTAATGCAGTGGTTCCTCTCAACTCGTTCTCCCCCCCAAGCCACACACACTGGTACCATTTACCATTCGGAATACTGTGTACAGTTCTAGTCACCGCACCTCAAAAAGGATAGTGTAGCATTGGGAAAAGTGCAGAAAAGGGCAACTAGAATGATAAAAGGGTTGGAACACTTTCCCTATGAGGAAAGGTTAAAGCGCATGGGGCTCTTTAGCTTGGAGAAACGATGGCTGAGGGGTGACATGATCGAGGTTTACAAGATTATGCGTGGGATAGAGCAGGTCGAGAAAGAAGTACTTTTCTCCCTTTCTCACCATACAAGAACTCGTGGGCACTCCATGAAATTGCTGAGCGGTCGGGTTAGAACAGATAAAAGGAAGTACTTCTTCACCCAAAGAGTGATTAACACATGGAATTCACTGCCACAGGAGGTGTTGGACTGGATGAGCATGGACGGCTTCAATAGGGAACGGGATAAACATATGGAGCAGAGGTCCATCAGTGGCTGTTAGCCACAAGGTATAGAGAGGAGCTCTCGGTCTGGGGCAAGAGATGCTCTGTATTCTTGGTGTTTCGGGGGGGGGGGTCAACCGGGGGAGGGCTCCTAGTGTCCTGGCCCCACTGATGGCACCCGGTATTTTTGGCCACTGTGTGACATAGAGTGTTGGACTGGATGAGCCATTGGCCTGATCCAACATTGGCTTCTCTTATGTTCTTATGATCAGTCTCCGTAGGGTATAATGGAGCACCCAGCAGACATCTTTCTGATAACCCTGTAGCAGGGGGAGGGCCTCCAAACCAGGGGATCCCCTGCCCCCAACTGGGGATTGGCAACCCTGTTCACTGTTCATATGCTTGAGTACCTTTTCAGTTCCTGTGCCCCCTGTGGAAGGTTGTTTCATGCTCATTGGTAGCCTATGACAGCACTTTGAGCTGTCTACTATGCAGGTAAAGATCCCTAAATCACATGTTCTACTCCCTCTGTCAGTTCTCCAAGCTAGCCAGGCTCTGAAAGTGGAAAAAGGATCCCCCCTGACACTGAGCTTAATTCCCCCAAATTTGTTGGAATTGTGTGTGTGTTCTGACCTCAGCCCACATGTGTCAAAGGATATACCATACATGGCGTGGTGGTGGAAAGTGCCAACAAGTCACAGCTGACTTCTGGTGACCCCTTGTGGGGCTTTCAGAGCAAGAGACGTTCATGGGTGGTTTGCTCTTGGCTGCCTCTGCGTCACAGCCCAGGTATTCCTTGGAGGTCTCCCACCCAAATACTAGCCGGGGCCGACCCTGCTTAGCTTCTGGGCTCTGACGAGGTCAGGTGAGGCAGGGCCCTCCCGGTCAGGGCTGTCACACGTGGTGACACGAGAAAAAGCAGCAAGATTATTCTGCTAACTAGGCCTTCCTTCAAATGAAGAAATGTTTCCATTCCATCTCCATTTTTATATTTAGACTGGTGTCATGGTTAAGTGCGCAGACTCTACTCTGGGAGAACCGGGTTTGATTCCCCACTCCTCCTCCACTTGCACCTGGCTGGATGGCCTTGGGCAAGCCGTAGTTCTGATAAGAGCTGTTCTTGAAAAAAAGAGCCGTTTCTGTCAGAGCTCTCTCAGCCCCGCCTACCTCACAGGGTGTCTGTGGTGGGGAGGGGAAGGGAGAGGAGTTTGTCAGCCGCTCTGAGACACCTTTGGGTAGTGAAGGGCCATGGGGTATAAACCCAATCTCTTCTTCTTCTTCTTCTTCTTCTTCTTCTTCTTCTTCTTCTTCTTCTTCTTCTTCTTCTTCTTCTTCTTCTTCTTCTTCTTCTTCTGTTGGAGGGGGTGTGTTTGAGGTGGGGAGACCCTACTTCAGCCAAGCAAATGTTCAGGCCGAGGCATCTGAAAAATCAGTATTTATTCTGAATTTTGAGATGTATTTGGAGATTCGTACTGTGTCCCCCATTTGTGAGCAATGTAGCTGTTGTTGGCGTGTTGGTCTAAGACTGGGGAGCTCAAGCCTCCCCTTAGCCCTGAAGATCACACTGCTTTGGGCCAGTCACACACTCAGCCTAAGTTGGGAGGAAAAGAAAGGGCGGAGGGAAGTATTTCCTTTCACCCACACGTGAAATATTCACTCAAATTATGTCATTGAAGGCTCTCATGACATCTTTCCTCTCCTCTTACGGAGTATTCTTTCTTTGACTGAGATTCAGACTATTAAAAGTGAATTTTTGAAGTATGTGAGTAATTGTTGATGGCATGTGGTTTTTAGAAATATAAATAATTTTATATTGAAATAATTTAATATAGAGTGATATAGAGACCCCCCTGGGAACTCTGGGCCCTGGTGCCGTCCACTCCTCCTGGTCCTTGGAAGAGGTTCCGTGTGTTCTCCATTCAGCTCAGTGGGGACCTCCTTGTCATATTGGCTGAGCCTGGGGTGTGCAAATAATAGCAGGGAAATCTGTGCTGAGACTCACAATATATAGTTGGTCTAAGTAAATACTCCTGCACTGTTCTTCTCACCAGTATCATCTTCTGGCCTCTTTCTGATGACCAAAAGGGCCCACTCATCCAAGCGATGGGAAGCCAGGGCCACAGACGTGGCTTCACGTGGTGCATCCTGAAGGGATGGGATTTGCTCACTCAGCAGATAGTGATGGTCTTAAACGTGAATGTATTGGTAGAGGATAGGTAGGAAGGTCTATCAATGGCTTTTAGTCAGGACAGTGAAATGTTAACATAATATAATGTAGCCCTTGTTAATATAGCCAATAATATTACATTTTTAAAAATCCTCCTGTTTTTCACCAAATGGAAATATGCCCTAAGAGGTTTCTTCCTTGAAAATGTTTTTGTGTTAGAATTCTGGGATGAGCTGTTGTTTGCTCTCAATAACTGGCCACTTTGACATCTTTTGTGTGCCACATTACCAAAAAGATCAATATGCCAAAGAACTAAACAGATCAATATACCAAAGAACTGTTTTTCCATTTAATTTCTGCCTCAAAAGGTCTCGTATTTTCAAATACTGCTACTTTCAGAACAACCCCAGATATCCCTTTGGAGTTAGCTGCCAAGAGTCACAAGATAGCCCCATAGCCAAGCAGAGCCAGATGGCTCGTGATAACAAGGCCTCTAACCGTGGGGCACAAGCAAATGGCCCCCTTGGCGAATGGCAGCCGCTGGCAGCGCTGAAGCCCAGCACAAAATAAGGTGGGGTTGGCAAATGCTCATTTATCTTTCGAGGGGTTCTCTGTGGCTGAATAGGATCGGACTCTGCAGGGCTGCAGTATCCTCAAGGAGACGGTCAGCTGAGGAGGCGGGGGGGTGGTGGCTGAGGGTGTCACAGGCTGATTTCTCCCAGACTCCGTGCCCTGGGTGACATGCGGGCACCACTGGAGCTTGCAAGGAGGGTTGGCTTTTCATGCTGGGGGCAAAGCGGAGGGGAACTGCCCGTGTCCCAGTGTGCTGATGGCATTTCCAATGTGACTGGAAGTGATGTCAGCCTGTTGCCAGTTTTGACCAAATGTTAGGATATTGCCTGTGATGTCATGCGGTTGCCAACTAGTTCCCGCCCCGCTAGTCACCAGCCTCCTGCTGGCCACCCAAAAACAGTCCCACGGCAGCTGCAGATACCCTGCGGGATCCAGTTCTGAAGCGCTGCAGGGGGCCAATTCAGAGGGGGGGGGCTTCGGGCAGCTCTGGGAATTGCTGTGTGTTGCCGGGGGGAGGGGTCACACATACATGGGCAGCCCCTCCCCCCAGCAAATAACACCCCGGGAAGAGCCATTTCAGGTAGTGAAAACGCACAGTGAGGAAAGCGGAGGCCTCTTCTCCCCTCCTGCCATGGCCCCCCTGCGCCAAATCGGGCCCCTGTGGCACGTCAAGGGGGAGTCTGCAGCCGCTGCCACTCCCTCTGATGACCATGAGTGACACGTCGTGTGCTGTTGGCTCCTGCCCTGCACCAGCCCAAGATGCCTGTGTTTGTGCAAAGGGCTGTCCTGTATAGCCATCCCGTAAAGGTTTCCAAGGCCAGAGACCTTCAGAGGCGGTTGGCCCGGCCCGGCCCCTGCGTAGCACCCTGGCCCTCCTGGGTGGTCTCCCATCCAAGTACCAACCGGGGCTGACCCTGAGACCGGAGGAGATCGGGCTTGGCTGGCCCTTCCCTGCCTCGAAGGCCAGCGGTCGGTCCTGGGCAGGGGGGGTGGGGGGGATGCTGTACTGCTCAGAAGGGCAGGAGGGGAGAGCAGGCCCCACAGACCCCGGGGGCCAGAAGGTTCCCCCTTTTCTCCAGCACGGAGCCAAAGGCCTGTTTACAGCTTTCTTTGCCCATGCCGTGACCTCACTTTCCCTCACTCCATTTTGATGTGGGGGTGGGTTGTTTGTTTGGTTATTATATTCAATTTATTGGCCGCCCTTCCCTGTGAACAGGGCTCAAGGTGGCTTACATCAGAAATAAGTATAACAATATTGAGTTTAAACAGAGTTAAAATAGTTTTTAAAAATCAGCCAAACACAGCATTAACTCCAAGATGAGAGTACTTTCCACCAGCCCCTGGGTGGAGGGGATATGCCGAATAAAAGGGGGTGTGGTGTGTGTGTGTGACTGGAGTGGGAGAGGGCCAGACAGTCCCTGTCCTCAGCCAAAGGCCTGGCGGGACCTCTCTGCCTTGCAAGCCCTACAGAAAGGAAGTGATCCCCACAGGGGGAGGATGTTCTCCAGCAGAGAGTCCCCCCGCCGGGTGCAGGGGTGGGGGCAGAGCTGAAAAGGCCCCCCTGGCCCTGGCGGAGGACAGCCGGATCTCTCTTGGGCCGGGGACCACCAGAGGTTCCTATTGCTAGAGTGTGATGCTCTTCCAGGGACATATTGAAAGAGGCAGTCCCAAAGATATGCGGGTCCCTGACCGCTTATGGCCTTAAAGGTCAAAACTAGAACCTTGAACCGGATCCGGTGCTCCACTGGAAGCCAGTGCAGCTCACGCAGCACAAGTTGAATGTGAGCTGTCCAAGGGGTCCCCGTAAGGACCCGCGCAGCCACATTCTGGATTAGTTGGAGCTTCCAGGTCAGGTAGCAAGGGTAGGCGAGACAGGTAGGGAGCCAGTTGCCTAACCTGGTGGAGTTGGGAAAATGCCAGCTTGGAAACCTTCACAACCTGGGCCTCCATAGACAAGGTGGCATCCAGAGTCACGCCCAGGCTCTTGACGGATGGCGCCGGTGATCAGGGCACCCCATCAGGAGCCAGGAGTTGGCTCCCCGGCCATGGCCCTCCCCCACCCAGCCAGGGAACGTCCGCCTTCCTTGGGCTCAGTTTCAGCCATCTCTGCTCCAGCCACCCAACCACGGCCTCCAAGCCCACAGCTAAATTCATGGGGATGGCGTCTGGTCAGCTGCCCACCAACAGAAATAGCTGGGTGTCATCCACATATTGACGACACCCAAGCCCAAAACTCCGCACTAGCTGGGCAATGTTGAATGACATCGGGGACAGAAGTGCCCCCTGGGGGACTCTGCAATCCAGCAGGTATCTCAGGGACACTGACCCTCCCAGCGCCACCCTCTGTCCCCGACCGTGAAGAAATGAGGTCAGCCATTTCAAGACTACCCCACAGGTCTCCACGTCAGCAAGGCAGTGAATCAGTAGACGATGGTTGACTGTTGTACCATGAATCTTCCTTCTTCCACCCAAGTTGGGGCGGGCAGTGTCTTTTTTCTCTCCCTCCCTCCCAC
>NW_015171549.1:328751-373514 GCF_001447785.1 Gekko japonicus
TGGAGCAGTGAGCAGAGTGAGAGACTAGGATCCAAGGAGACCTGATTTCAAATCCCCACTCTATCATGGAAGCCCACTGGGTGACCTTGGGCTAGTTGCAGCCTCTCAGCCTAACCTGCCTCATGGGATCGTTGTTGTGAGGGAATGGAGGACCGGACAAAAGAGCCAGTTTGGTGTGGACAGGAGCACGGACTCTAATCTGGGAGAACAGGGTTTGATTCCCCACTCCTCCTCCACGGGCCAGTCTCCTGGGGAAGACGACAGCTGGGACGGGTCGGAACAGAGAGCCGGGGCAGGGACCCAAGGCGTGTGAAGGGAAGGGGCAGTCCCGGAACGGCAGGGCGGAGGGACCAGAGTGGATCCCCTGGGAGGGGGGCGTGGATGCAGGCCAACGGAAAATGCCCTTCTCTTGCTTCTGCTGCTGGCTCCCCCTGCCCCCCCCCCCGGCACAGCTAGAATGTTTTTTTGAGTAAGCTCACCTGTTTACTTGCAAAATGCATCCACATCAGGCAGGGCTGTGCTTTTAGTTGGACAGACTGACAAAATGAATGCTCTTGACAACTGTTTATATTTATTTATTTATGGGTCACTCTGACCTGTTCTGCCTGACCTGTTTGAGATTTGTTTTTAATGTTAGCTTAAAAGTTATTGTGAAAGATGTGCTGTGGATTCGAGCACAGTCCCTTCCCATGCACCCTGTGCCCACCCCCACCCCACCCCCTGCCCCGTGGGAAGGTGCGATGCCGTCAGGGCCGCTGCTGCGGGCTCTTAAGGGCCAGTCGCTTGAAGCCCCGGCTGTGATGAACAGCCTGGAAGAACTCCGTTTGCTCCACAGCCGGTGCAAAGGAAGGTCTGCTCACTCGTCTTCTGGAGGATTCTGTGATGCAGCACCACATTATTCCCTTGGGGAGGAGGAGGAGGAGAAAGCCCTTTGTGGATTTAGTTCCTTCTTATACTAGGTCTGAAATCCCTTATACGATAGAGGGGGAAAGAAGTCTCTCTCATTCATCACTTGCATCTAATCAGTATAAGTAAAATAAGGGAAGCAGGGTCATCAGTCAGCAGGAGCTGATGAGTGCCCCCCCCCCAAAAAAACCCTGCTCCTGCCTTTTGGGACTCCCAGTCTCTGAAGGTGCTCCGTTGCCCTCACCTGCAGGGGCCCTCTTCTGTCGCTCTCTCGCCTGCTCCTCCGAGCAGAACCTCGTCGCGGGGCTGCGGCCAAAGACGGCTGCCTGGAGTTCGGGCTTCTCCTTCCTGGCCCATGCGGAGTTTGCCTTGCGTCCCTCTGACTGAGCAGTTCCACACTCCTCCTGCGGCAGCCAGTAAACCTGAGAGACACTCGGCCACAGTGGCAACAGGATGCAAGACCTAAAGAAGGTGGAGGAATGACTTCCCCACCAGGCAGAAGTCCAGAGGGCAGCTTCTGTCATTTGCGCCCCCGGCCTATCCATCTCTTCTCAGTGCCGGGTTGCCAGCTCCCAGGTCCGGGCAGGGATTCACCCGCTTCTGGGGGCTACAATCCGCCCCTGGCCAGCTGGCCGGCAGGGGAAGCCCCGCCCCCAAGGGCGACCACCCTTCTCCCTCCCGTCCTGCCCGATTTAAAGGGCTTCGGCTGGAGGGCTCTTTAAATGTATTTATTTATTAAATTGGATTCCCTGCAAGCAGGGCTCAGGGTGGCTTACAACAATATTCACATCCAGCTACATTAAAACAGTTCAATAAATAACCGCAGTAAAATTAGTGTACAATAACACTCAAGGGGGCAGGAAAACCTAGCTCCTCGGTCTACCTGGTGGGAGGGGCCGAGCGCCAGTAGAGGTCTCATCGCTGCCCTCAACCGAAAGACCGGCGGAACATCTCCGCCTTGCAGGCCCTGCGGAAAGGTCGCAGCACCCGCAGGGCATGGATGTCTTCCAGCAGAGTGTTCCACCAGGCAGGGGCCAGGGCGGAGAAGGCCCTGGCCTTGGTCGAGGACAGCCGGACCTCCCTCGGGCCGGGGGCCACCAGCAAGTTCTTATTCCCTGAGTGCCGTGTGCCCTTCCAGGGGCCTATTGGGAGAGAGGGAGGGAGGGAGGCAAGCCCCCCTGCCGGAGCGAGGAGAGGACCTGTCAGCCCTGTCTCAATAGGATCGCAGTTGTGTCTGTCGATTCCACTTCCTCGTGCCCTCCTGACAAGTGCTTCTGTCCTTGGAGGGTGTCCCAGGCAGGAAAGCACCGCAGAGGCAGAGGCAACCCTCATCCCCCCAGGTTTCCACACAGGTTGTCTGTTATGCGTTCAATGCTGTTGGGAAACGGGTCCCCCCCCCCCACTTCCCCACAGAATCAGTGTATATTTGTGTGCCTGCTGGGGTTTCCCCAGCTTTTCTCCAAATTCTCTCAGACCTGCTTTGCTCCAAAGTTTTGGGAAAGATCACAGTAAAGCCTGGATGGCTACTGTGCAGGTGAGAAAATCTGGATTTCCTAGGCCACGTGGCAGCCATTTCCCTTGACCCTGGCCCTGCCACAGCCATTTCCTCCTCCTGCCACCAGGGGGCTTTTTAAAAATAATCTGTACTAGAATATACTGTTGTAACAATACGTGCAACAGGTTCTCTGAATCCCCAGCTTTCATTTTCTTAACAAATCTCTAGCCTCTTCCATTGCAGAGATATAAGGGGAAAGGGATGTCTTCACAATGGAAGGGGTTAGAGACTTACTGTGTAAAACATGAAAGCTGGTAATCCACAGAACCCGTTTGAAATATACTGGGTTCGAATGGCACACCCATCACACACCCACTCCCAACAATAGGCTGTTTACAGAGGCACTCCTGGGTGATAGGTCCATCCCAGGATCCTAGCAGTCCATTGTTCTGTGTCCTCAAACTGGGGCTGACGAGATTAGGCTCAGTACACAACACCATTACATCTATGCTTACAACAGTATTTTGCTATAACAATATTCCTGTGCTGATTTTTTAAAAATTGCAAATCCCTGCTGGCCCAGGAGGTGGGGTTGGCTGCTGCTAGGAGACTGGTGTGGAGAAACTATCCGTGTGGAAGCCCTGTTGCTGCTGCGCTTTATTTGCAGCCACACCGGCAGTGGGGAAGCCGCACAAGCTCCTCCCTGTATGGAAACCAATTCTGAAAGAGGGTTCACTGCCAGACTCCATCTCCTGGTGTTTGCCTGCCTCACCTTCCTGCTGCAAATCTCACCAGCTGGGTTTAAAAACAAATTGACTTGTGAGTGGGCACACTAGCCTGATATTTGGGGAATCTTGGCTCTGAAACTGATATCATGGTATGGAGTGTGTGAGAGAGGTCTGGTGGGCGCCCCGTGATTAGTTCTGCATCCCACACTGTGCATCACAGGTGCAGAGGAGGACATGGGGGGGGGGTACTATTTGCAGCAGCAGCAGCAGCCCTGTGTTACAGCATGAAGTTCCCACTACGTTTGCACGGGTGAGCGTCACTGTGTTTCTAGGATGTCCCCTTACCAATGCACTCCTGGCATTGCAGTATCTGTGCCTTTAATGGCTGTACCATGGCAGGGAAAATCCAGCAGTTGCTGCCTTTCCTGGCACTGCGTCTTCACAACGAGGAAACAAACTCTTGCCATTTGTCACCTCCTCCATCAGGAAAAGACCAGGCGGCCTTGGGTGAGGTCAGCTTTTCTCCTCTTAGAGCATCCAAATGGCTGTTTGGATGTTTCCCCAAAAGCTGTGATTTCGGCAAAGCAGCAGCCTCCAGACTAGCAGGAGGAAAGCAGGGCCGCAAGAGGCTGCCTTTCACTGAATCAGGCCCTCCGCCCTGCCTACTCAGGCTGGCCTGGGCTCTCCGGGGCCCCAAGGGGAGGTCTTCGGCATCACCTGGAAGGGGGACCCCCTGCTTTACGGCATCCTCCCCACTGCCGGCCAGCTGGCCAGTGGGGGAGAGTCACCACCCCAAATGCGATGTGCCTGTGTCACCCAAAGGTGACATTGGCGCATCAGTGACATCAGGTTTTGGGACAGAACTCTGGTAGAATTAGCTTCAGACCACACAGTTTTGCCCAAAAACCAGAGCATTGCTTCCCGATGTCACCAACGTGCCTACATCACCTGGAGTTGACGTGGGCACACCGTGCTTCTTCCCTCCCCTCTCCCGGAGCGTCCCAGTAAGTCCCCCACCGGCTTGTCTTTCAGACGTGGCAACCTTAGCCTACTGTGCCAGAGACTGAACCTGGGACCTTCCGCATGCCAAGCAGATTATCTCACACTGAGCTGCAGCCCCTCCCTGACCCCCAGAAATGTGTGTGCGGAGTGCCATTAGGTTGCAGCTGACTTCTGGCCACGCCAGGAAGGGGCTTTTGAGGCAAGTAAGAAGCAGAGGTGGCTGCTGCCGGGGTGGTCTCCCTTCCACGTACCGACCCTGCTTAGCTTCCGAGATCTGATGAGAGTGGGCTGCACCGTGCTGCCTTCCTGCCTGTCCCTAGAAACAGGGAAGTCGAAGTAACGGCACTCTAAATGGCTCAGGTTGCATATTGAGATGGCAGCTCCGTGCTGACCTTCTGCCCTCTTTCCAGCTGTCTTCAAAATACTTGCAGATCAAGATGGACACTGACAATGGGAATTCCGGCAGTCATGCAGAGCAGAGCAGTTCTCCTGCAAGGCCCAAATAAGCCACCATCTTATTTTATTTTTTCAAAAACAATTTATTAGGATATATTATTAGTTCAAACATACATATTATTTTTTGTTATACATCCTTTCTTCTCTTCCCCCCCCCTTCCTGGCTTCCCACAGTGCTCCAACCTCCAGCCCATTTCTTAGTTCTTTTCCATTTTCCACTTATCTTCTAATCATAGTCTACCGGTAATGCTTCTTTCTACTAGTATATTCTTTTAGTTAACTTTCATCTAATAACATTAACTTTTCAGTAATTGTCAAAGCAAATTAAATTGTCCTTTACATCCCAGTATTTTTCTAAATACTCTTTAAAGTCTTTCCAGTCTGCATAGAATTCTTCTGCTTCAAGGTTCTTTCCTTGTCATTTTGTCCATTTCAACCATGAATATTAATTTCTTTATCCATTCCCCAACTTCCGGGGTTCTGTCTTGTTTCCAACATTGTGCATAAGTCATTCTAGCAGTTGTGATCATGTACCACATCAATGTTCTTTTCTGCACATTAACCTCTTCCATTTTAAGTCCCAACAGCAATATTTCAGGTTCTTTTTTAAAATTACATTTTACATTTTTTTCCATTTCTTTATGTATCTCAGCCCAATAATTTCTTGCCTTGTCACATGTCCACCACATATGATAAAAGGAGCCTTCTATTTTTTTTTACATTTCCAACATTTGTTTGACATATTACTATTTATGTTTGCAATCTTTTTTGGTGCCATCATGTACCATCTATACATCATCTTATAACAGTTTTCTTTTAAATTATCACACGTTGATAGCATTTTCTTATACATCATCTTATAACAGTTTTCTTTTAAATTATTACACGTTGATAGCATTTTTCCATAAAAATTCCCAAGTTGCCATATCTATTTCTTTGTTCATATTAACTGCCCACTTTATCATTTGTTCTTTAACTGTCTCATCTTCCATATACCATTGTAACAATATCTTATACATTTTAGATATCAGTTTTTTACCTCCTTCAAACCATATATTCTCAATTTCATTATATTGTTTTCTAAACCCAAAAACTCTTTTATCTGTTTTAAACAAGTCCTGAATCTGTCTATATTGCAACCAATCATAATTAAAGTCTATATCTTCTATTACTTTCATTTCAAACGTCTTCCCCACAGGTTTCAAAATGTCTCTATACTGCAATCAATCTTGACCTCTGTGTGTCGAAAAAGGTTTAAGTACCTCTGCCGGCACTATCCAAAGTGGTCTTTCGTCCGAAAAGTACCTTCTATATTTAGTCCAAGTGTCAAATAATGTTCTCCTTATATAATGATGCCTAAACAAGCTGTCCATTTTCATTTTTCCATACCATAAGTACGCGTGCCAGCCAAATCTACAGTCATGACCTTCTAACGCCAACAATTTTCTGTTGTCCAACGTAATCCATTGTTGCAACCAAGTTAGACATACCGCTTCATGGGATAATCTTACATTTGGTAATTGAAGACCACCTCTTTCTTTCGCGTTACATAAAATTTTCATCTTAATCCTTGGTTTCTTCCCACCCCAGACAAATTTTGAAATTTCTTTCTGCCAGGCATTTAATATTTTTACATCTCTCACTATTGGGATTGTCTGAAATAAAAACATCAAGCATGGTAAAATGTTCATTTTTACCACCAAAATTCTCCCCAAAAGCAACAAATTTAATGTATTCCACTTTTTTATATCCTGCTGTATTTGAGACCAAAGTTTGATGTAATTATTCTTAAAGAGATCTATATTCTTCATTGTCAAATCAATACTTAAATACTTAGTCTTTTTGACAACTTCACACTGTAACATCCTCTGCAGTTCCTCCTGCTTCGTACCTTTCATATTTTTACACATCACCTTGGATTTATTTTTGTTTACATAAAATCCTGCTAAGTCTCCAAACTCCTTTATCTTTTCCAAAAGCAATGGTAACTTCAGTACAGGGTCTTCTACCATAAACATTATGTCATCTGCAAAAGCTCTATACTTGTAAGAAAATCCTTTGTTCCAAATAAGCCACCATCTTAGACATAGCCCCGCCGAGGGCAGGTGGGCATGGCCTTGCTTCCCTAAGATGGCCGCCAGACAGGGAGGCATGTGTGGCAGCCACGTCCCTCCTGCAGAAGTATTAGCGCTATGCCTGGCACTGTCCAGAGTTGGCTGATAAGGGGGTGCTGCTTAAAAGTCAAGAGTGATCTTTCAGGCATCTGCCCACCCCAGCTCAGGGCACATTTTGTTTTCTGATTTAAAAAGCATTCAAAATGAGTAATGGCCTTCTCCCCTCTGGCAGAAGTCGCAGTCCTAAACAGAACATTCCCGTTTTATGGCTCTTGTGCCTGCCTGCTTAATGGCTTTCAGTCTCATCTTACAGACTGCGCTGCTGTTTGGTCATGGATCGCCAGACTGGAGCTTTTTCAGACGCACACCATTCCTGAGCAGTTCTTGGGGCCAGATTTTCACTTTCATTGGGCCACGTGGTGGACGGGGCTCACGGATGCTGTAAACGTGTCCCTCAGGGGTGGTCTGTCACAGCCTCCTCCAGGTCTTGTACTTCACTGAGCAGGTGGGAGAGTAAGCGACGAATGACAAGGTGGTGGTTCCCCCCCCCCTTTTGTTCCCACGTCTGTCTCACACACGCCACAGTCGTCCTCACAGGTCTCACCTTGTCACATCTGTCAGGAAAAAATCACTCTTCAGGAATCCAGACCCATGTAAAGTAAAGCAGAATCTCCGCGTTTGGGAAAGCTGGCAGGAGGGGAGGAACAAGCCAGAGCGCCTTGTTCGTCCAAACTCTACAAGGCCTGGCCCGTTTCCCTTCCGGTCAGTGACAAGTTCTCTCGGAGCTCTCCTTGAAAAAGAGCCGTTTCTGTCAAGAGAGCTCTCTCAGCCCCACCTGCCTCCCAGGGGGTGTCTGCTGTGGGGAGGGGGACGGAAAGGAGATGGCAAGACGCTCTGAGACGCCTCTGGGTAGTGAAGGGCCATGGGGTATCAACCCCATCTCTCCTCCTCCTCCTCCTCCTCCTCCTCGTCTTCTTCTAAAATGTCGTCTCATGTGTTTCAAGTAAAACAGTGGAATGAAAAGCCTGCTTGTCTGCCTTCCCCAGCTCTGCCTTGTACCATCTCCAGAGAAAGGAAGCTGTTTGTCTTTTATTTTGAGAGCAATTTTAGAATCACCCCAGGGCCTCAGGAAGGGCTTAGGCTCTCCAGGGCCCCCCCCCTTCTGCCCCCTGTGGGACAATGCAGAGCACCATTCCTTGTTCTCTAGAGCAAAAGGCGCCCCTCTTCCCCACCCACCCCCGCCATCAAAGACCGAAAACACCCCCCCGCACGCGCGCGCCGTAGGCAGACAGACTGCGCCTGCGAGGGAAGTGTGCGTGGGGGGGGGTGAGAGGGATCCCGCAGAACTGCTGGGGGTGTCGTCCGGCCGCTGCATTGAGGAAGCATCCTGCTTGCAGCGCCACTTTGGGTCTCAGCTGAAGGCCCAGAGAGGTGGGCAGGAGCGAGGGCGGGCAGGAGAAGGGCTGGAGGCGGAGCCCGATTAGGGGGCAGAGCCCCGAGGCGAGAGGGTGACCTGCCCTGCTTTGCCTCTCCTCATGTTAAAAAAACCAAACAAACTCTTCAGTGCAAAATGAATTTTTTTTCTCTCTAATCAGGAAAGAAGTGTTAGTGCTGTCCTCCCCCTGCTGGGGCCGTTTCCTGCTTGCACGAGGCTTTAAGAACGTGATTCCTCCACCCCTGGTCAGAAGGGGCACAGGCCCCTCCGCCGTCCTGGGATTCTCCCGCCTCATTCCCATCTCGTTGTGTGGTCCGTGCAGCACACCTGACCGGAAAAAGGGAGGTGGCGTTCAGATCCATTCCCACCTGCGCTTTCCCAATGATGTTGGCCCCCTCCGGTGCCCCCCAAAACGCCTTACCTGGAGTGTCAGAGGCCTGGTGTGCGGCTGCAGAGTGCCAGGCCGGCCGGGTCAGAGGCAGCCAGGGATCGCTCTCTCTCTCTCTCTCTCCCCCCCCAGCCGTACCCCTCCCTCTCCCTCCGCAGAGTCCCATGGGATTCTTGTGAGGGTAAACATGCTGCTCTGAGCTCTTTCAAGAGAGGCCGGGATAAAAATATCCCCAGTCGAGGAAGTGTCCAACTCTAGGAGTTTTCCACCCTTCTTGGCATCAGAGCAACTCTAGAGAAACTGAACATGGGAAGCTGAGTCAGACCCTTTAGGTCCCTTTAGCTCAGCACTGTCTGCTCTGCGTGGCTGTCCAGGGCCTCCAGCGGAGCCACGCTGCTGTCTGAGATCCTATAAACTGGAGGTGCCGGGGCTGGACCTGTCTGCCAAGCTCGTGCCCCTATGCCACCCCTACAAAAGTCTCGTTTGAATTCTACGCACCAAAGCCTTAGGCTTACATATCTAATGCTCCAGTAAATGCCAGGCTTTCCTTTGGACATTTGTCTTAGGGATTTGGCCGTGGGCCTCAGTCCGATCTTTCCCCCCTCTTAGCCCAAGGGGACTCCGTGTCCGAAAGCGATCGCGACATTTTTAAAGGGCGATAAATTGAAACCAGTGGTCAGCCTGTGTTTGCCTTCAGGTTAACCCCACTTGTTCCCATCCTTCTCCCTCTCGTTCACTGTTTGGTCCTCAGCATGGGAAGGGAAGCAGTCATTTCTCACCGTAGACAAGGCTGCAGTGAGCCCCAGTGAGGAGCTTCCATTGGATCCGCGGCGTGGGCTGCCTCCTGGATTAATGGCCAGTCGTGTCCCTTTGGTGGCTGCCACGTTTCTCGTTTGTTCTCAACCTTTAGGCATTGGAGAGACAGAAATGGGGACCGAGGATGAGCTCCCCGGGGGAGGAGAAATCTGATCAGCCTCCTCACGTCCGGGTGATATCGGGGGGGGGCTTCCCCCCCTGGCCAGCTGCCCGGCAGCAGGCTGGAGCCCCGGAAATCAGGGGAACCCCCGCCCTGACCAGGGGTCTGGCCATTCTGCCTACCTTCCTGCCCATCACCACCACCATCCCCTGGGAACAGGCTCCACCATCTGCCCTCTTCTTACCCATCGTGGCAAAGTTTATTGGGGTTGCTAGAGATCTCTTTCTGGTGGCTTTTGGTTTGTGATATATAATCTTAGATCCTGCAGGAGCTTTGAAAAGTTGGCAGCACCAAGAGAAGTATGGCTGCATTTTAGCATTCTGTCATCTTTGGGGAAGCTTCTTCTGTAATGGCTGTGCAAGTGTTTTTGAGGGGAAGGGTTAGACAAACCCGTTTCTTATACTTTGGGGAAACAAAAAGTGGCACAAGGACTGTTGAAGACCTGTTCTGTCTCTATCTGCTCCAGGAGGCGTAGCACATGCCCATCTTCTCTGGCAAACAGACATGTGTGCCGTCTTCTATATGTTATTATTTCTCTGCATTTTGGGGTGGGCAGACCCGGGTCCTCAGAACAGAACCTCAGAAGCTGCCTTCTTCGGAAATGGATGATTCTGACCAGAAGGGTCTCAGGAGCTCCCATTCATCCGGCCCCGTCTGAGCTCTTGTGAACTTTGGTTCAGTAACAGCCTCGGGTCTCCCGGTTCTTCTCTGCCTTTCGTGAAAACAATTGGCAGTTGCTGTCCGTGGAGCACAGACCGGCCCCCTCCACTGAAGCCAGAGTTCAAGGGGAAACTGTCTCCAGTCGCAGCAACACGGTGCCAGCTGCAGTTCTCAGCAGCCTTCTCATCTGGCTGTTGTCAGGACTTGGTGGGAGCCCAAGATGAGTAGATCCCCAACCCAGCCCCACTTTGGTTGTGACCTGCATAAATAATTGCCGGGATATGTCACCCTGCACTTTGCTCTTGTTTTTCCAAGGCTTACTCACTCTTGTTTTTATTGCCATGTTCCCATTTTTACAGAGCAGCCTCCCTTAATTGCTCTTACTGTAGATCATCCAAAGCATATTATTTAAAGATCAGCTTTTGCGCTGATTTACGGAGCTGCTCTTTGATTTGACATTTTTACGTTTGGCGGCTTATTTTTCTAATTATGGCCAAAGGAAGTCTCAGATAAGTATCATTTAATGTAGGGAGCCAGAGCCCCAAGGACAGCAAATTCCACGTTATTTTTCTCTTGCTGAAATGGAGCTATGAGGATTCTCCACCCCCGCTCATCATTTTCCCCCATTTTCCAAACTGGCTCTTGAGAAGGCAGCAGCCTGGGAATGGGGCAGCCCGGGGGGGGGGGCGGTGTTTCACCATCTAGAACAGCAGAATCTGTTTCTGCAGACTTTTGTGGTCACAACTATGCCGGTTGGTAAAGCAGACACTGCAGTGCAGATCGGCAGCCTCTTGGGCACTCATCCAGAGCCAGTTCATTTTAGCCCTGCTCAGGCAAAAGAGATGCAGCTTATCTGGTATCTGTTTGGTGCAGAGACATCCTGCCACTTAAACCTCTTCGGGGTTTTTACAAATCAAGTATTTATTCACAAGGTTAAGCACACATGGCTTCTTTACCTAACACAGCACTGAACCGTTACAGTCCACTGGGCAGCAGAAACGGACTATAATTGGCCTGGACAGAGCAGTGTAACACATGAACAAGTCTGTAGCTGCCATTTGCTAGTGGCAAGTCACATCCTGATAAAGCACGTGGTGGTTAATAATGTTCATGGCACACTTGTGGTTGGTTAATAATGTTCAGCCATTTATACAGCAGGTGACTCCCAGTGCTCTATGTGGAAACTCTGGTTTGCCCAACCAACAATGCACACGACTGTTGCATAAGAAGGCAACATTTCTTTCCGTTTCCCAAAGAAGATGCACATTTGGCAGGTTTTCAGCAGCAAATGTGGAAAGTTCCATGAGGCAAGAAGAGCCATGCTGGAGCAAACCAAAAAGGAGCTTGCCCAGCATCCTGTGTCTTGTAATGCCCACCAGGTGCCTGCCTCTGAACCCAACAGGTAGGGCTTGGAGACTTCGCTCCCCTGCTGTGTGCTCCTGGAATTGTATTGTATTCCAGGTTTTATCAGTTCCATTTAGCTCCTGTAGCTGAGGCCCTCTCATGTTTTTCAAGTAAAACAGTGGAATGAAAAGCTTACGGGTCTGCCTTTCCCAACTCTGTTCATATTTCTCCCTGGGGCAGATGTGAAAAGGGCATACATGTGGCAGGAAGCAAAGAGGCTCATTTGAGGGCAGGTCACATAACCATTCAGGAGCCAGGCAGATCCAGGGTAGTGCTGCATGAGGCCACCCACTAGGCTGACTCTGTAGCAGCGTTTCCCATCCTGTGGGTGAGGACCCCAAAGTGGGCTCAGTGCTTTGGAAAGTGGGTCACAGGCCAGCCCTCCCTGTTGGCTGCCCCTGTCCTTCCCATTGCTCTCTTTTGTGTTTTGGAAAGCAAGAGCTGATCCTGGAAACAGTATTTTCCATGTCATTTCCCTTCACTGCATATTCCCGTTGATCAAGTAAAACGTGTCCTGATGGTGACTAGAATGAGTTTCTTAGAATCTTAAGGGGGAATAGAGGGTGTCGTGGAGAAGGAGAGGCTGGTCAAAGGCTGGGATGCACCCTGTATATACGCAGAGGCACGGCCACCTGCTTTGTGTTTCTTTGTGCCCTGTTTGTTGGCTTCTCAAGAAACATCCGGTTGGCCACTGTAGGTAACGGGATGCTGAACTAGATGGGCACCAAGGTCATAGTTTTCCCAGGGCACCAGAAAAACCTTGATCCAGGCATGGATGGGTCAACGTGCCAAGTAAATTTGGACTTGTGGGTCAGCAGGCCCCAAAGAGTGGAAACCACTGCTCTATAGCAACACATGGAACTCAGGTCTTGATATGGCACTGCCTACTGGCCACCTGAGGAGTTAATGGCTGCGTAGAGCAGCGGCCTCCTTGCCCCTAGATGAGAGCTGAGACACATGGGCTGCGGCAGGTCCGCTGGTCTTCTGGACTGGCCCTTCACCAAACCATAGTGGGGATTTTTCAGAGTGCTCTTCTTATTCTCTGCAGCCCGCAAACTGAAGAAACTGGGCAATCTGAAGATGCAGGAGGAAGGGGAAGCAGCCGGCCCTTCGAGTCCCACAGAGGAGCAGGCCCCAAAGATGACCATGACCCGCATCGAGAGCCTGGAATGCCAGCCCATCTTCCTCAACGTCCTGGAAGCCATTGAGCCTGGCGTGGTCTGCGCAGGCCACGACAACAACCAGCCCGACTCCTTTGCAGCCCTGCTGACCAGCTTGAATGAGCTTGGCGAGAGGCAGCTGGTGCACGTGGTGAAATGGGCAAAGGCCTTGCCAGGTAAGGGGCAGCTTTTGTATTCTTACACCCATGCCAGGTGTCCCAGAGTCAGGCGTCACAAATAGCACAAAATCCATCCTCCAAAGCTTCATCAGCTCCCATTCCAAAGATCACTTCTGCTAAGAAACTTGGTTTGAAAATTCAAGTTGGATTCCCTTAAGAGACGGCGAGATGCCTGTTGTCTTCACCACCAAAGCAGTCTGCACTTCTCTGCCCCATGCAGTCCTGCGTCACTCACTTGCTTTCGCTTCCTTCTGTCCGCATTTCTACACGCACTCATGATTGGCATCTCCCTCTTGGCCATTGAAGTTCAGAGCCATTGACTTCTTTGTTGCAAAGTATTTCCTACTCAGGCTTATAAATGGGGCTGATTTGGTTGTGCAGTGTACTCAAAAAAGCCCATGACAAGTTGATGGCTGTACATTGTACAAAGAAGTAAACTACATGTATTTACACAGTTTATTCTTCTTTCATAATTTGCAGTTAGATATTTGGAGCTGAAGGGACTGACAAAAAGGTAGTTGACTACAATAATGAAATATTTTTTAAAAAACAGGAATATATAAAAGAATAAATTAGAGAAAATCTTTCTAGAGCTCAGTAGAAAGTTTGGATGAAACGGCCTGGAACGAGCATTAAACACAAAATAGTACTGCAAAAAAAAAGTGGCATGCATTACAGGCCCTCCAGAACAATATTCTAGAAGTGGACACACTGAACTCTCATTCTTTTATTAACCCTTTCTAGGCCAAAATGCCTCCGGAACAGCCCGGAACAGCCCAAAACTGGCATTAAACACACAATAGTGCAGCAAAAAACAGTGGCATGCATTACAGGCCCTCCAGAACAGTATTCTAGAAATGGAAACAGGGAACTTTTATTAACCCTTTCCAGCCCAAAATGCCTCCAGAACAGCCCGGAACAGGCACTAAACAGACAATAGCACCACAAAAAGCAGTGGCATGCATTACAGGCCCTCCAGAACAATATTCTAGAAGTGGAAACAGGGAACTCTCACTCCTTTATTAACCCTTTCCAGCCCAAAATACCTCCGGAACAGCCACTAAACAGACAATAGCACCGCAAAAAAACAGTGGCATGCATTACAGGCCCTCCAGAACAATATTCTAGAACTGGAAACACGGAACTCTCTCTCTTTTATTAACCCTTTCTGGGCCAAAATGCCTCCGGGACAGCCCGGAACGGACATTAAACACACAATAGTGCAGCAAAAAACAGTGGCATGCATTACAGACCCTCCAGAACAGTATTCTAGATATGGAAACAATTTTATTAACCCTTTCTAGGCCAAAATGCCACCGGAACATCCTGGAATGGGCATTAAACACACAATAGTGCTGCAAAAAATAGTGGCATGCATTACAGGCCCTCCAGAACAATATTCTAGAAGTGGAAACACGGAACTCTCACTTTTTTATTAACCCTTTCTAGGCCAAAATGCCACCGGAACATCCTGGAATGGGCATTAAACACACAATAGTGCTGCAAAAAATAGTGGCATGCATTACAGGCCCTCCAGAACAATATTCTAGAAGTGGAAACACGGAACCCTCACTCATTTATTAATCCTTTCTAGGCCAAAAAACCTCCGGAACAACTCGGAATGGGCATTAAACACACAATAGTACCCCAAAAAACAGTGGCATGCATTACAGGCCCTCCAGAACAATATTCTAGAAGCAGAAACATGGAACTCTCACTCTTTTATGAACCCTTTCTAGGCCAGAATGCCTCCGGAACGACCCGGAACGGGCATTAAACACACAATAGTGCCACAAAAAACAGTAGCATGCATTACAGGCACTCCAGAACAGTATTCTAGAAGAGGAAACAGGGAACTCCCACACCTATATTAACCCTTTCCAGGCCAAAATGCCTCTGGAATGGCTCGGAATGGGCATTAAACAGATAATAGTACCGCAAAAAACAATGGCATGCATTGCAGGCACTCCAGAACAATATTCTAGAAGTTAAAACACGGAACTCTCACTCTTTTATTAACCTTTTCTTGGCCAAAATGCCTCCGGAACAGCCCGGAAAGGGCATTAAAGAGACAATAGTATTACAAGAAATAGTGGGGTGTGTTAAAGGCACCCCAGAACAATATTTTGGAAATCTAATAGCAGAGATAGTATGCACTTATTAACCCATTCTGGACCAAAATGCCTCCGGAACACTCCGGAGCAACCCGGAACGGGCATTAAACAAACAATAGTATCACAAGAAATAGTGGGGTGTGTCAAAGGCACTGCAGAACAATATTTTGGAAATCCAAACGCAGAAATACCTTGCACTTATTATCCCATTCTGGGCCAAAATGCCTCCAGAACAGGCTGGAACGGGCATTAAAGAAACAATAGTATCACAAGAAATAGTGGGGTGTGTTAAAGGCATCCCGGAACAATATTTTGGAAATCCAATCGCAGAGATAGTATGCACTTTTTTGCCCGTTCCGGGCCAAAATGTCTCCGGAACTCCTAGGAACAGGCTGGAATGGGCATTAAACAAAAAAAGTACCACAAGAAACAGTGCAGTGTGTTAAAGGCACTCCAGTACAATATTGTGGAGATCCAAACACACTTATTAATCTGTTCCAATCCAAAATGCCTCTGGAATACCTTGGAACAGGCCGGAACAGAAATTAAACCAACAATAGTACCGCAAGAAACAGTGGGATGCGTTAAAGGCAATCCAGAACAATATTTCGGAAATCCAAATGCAGAACTATCTTGCATTTATTAACTCTTTCTGGGGGAAAAGATCTCCAGAACATCTGGGAACTTTCTGGAACGGGCATTAAACAAACAAAAGTAGCACAAAAAGCAGTGGGGTTATTTAAGGGCACTCCAGAACAATATTTTGGAAATCCAGAAGTTAAACTCCCACACTTTTATTTACCCTTTCCAGGCCAAAATGCCTCTGTAATACCGCCCAACAGGCTGGAGCATGCATTCCACAGATAATCGTACCATTAAAATGCATTAAAAGCACTTGAGAACAATATGCATTACAGACACTCCTGGACAATATTTTGCAAAACAAAAAACTGGAGGACTGTACTATTATTAACCTTTCCCTCTTCAACTTCCAGTGCGTCATTCAACTTTCGAACCAATGAAAGCCAGTGTTTGTGTCACTGGTTTTGTACACATTCATCCACTGTGCACTGATGACATCCCCCATTCTCTGTATTATTGCATTCACCTTCATTTTGACTCACTGCCTGAATCAACACATTGAATTTTAAGCAGCCCTACAAACAGAGTGTAGTCCAGTGGCCAAAGGTACCACAGAATATTCAATCTTTGTCATGTTCAGTTAAAGAAGAATTGCTGCAAGCCAGCTTAGAAAACATGTATGTTAGAACAACGGGGACAACCAGTGCCAGTCTGAATAGATGTGACTGGCTGTGGAGAGTAATGCTTAAAGCAGTTTGAGTTATTCAGTAGTTTATACTACTGACATCTCTGTTTGATTGTTAGTTGGTTACAGGCCTCGGTTCCTGTTTGACTCTTCCTCTACAAGTCTCTGGCGCTGGAGGTATTCACCTCCTTCCCTCCTGCCTGCTATGGCTGCATAATTGTGAGAGATTTCTTAACATAGTGTTCCTGCCAGGGAAGCGGGGGACCCTGCCCATGAGTCTCCTTTTCATCCTCACAACAACCCTGTGGGGTAGGTTAGGTAGAGAAGGGGAGATTTGGCCTGGGGTCACTCAGCCAGCAGAGTGAGAATACAAACCTGGGTCTCCCCACATCAATCTGCAACTCTGACCACTGTGCAGTGCTGCCTGTCACCACTCCCATCGAATCCTCTATAGGAGGTTCTCCCCTCCTATAATCTGGCCAGTTGTCTTTTCCAGAAAATCCCGTAGGTCATCCCTACCTATTCATTCCAGGCCATCCGAGGAGGCATTCTGGCCTGGAAAGGGTTAATAAACATGTAAGAGTTCCCTGTTTTCACTTCTAGAATATTGTTCTGGAGGGCCTGTAATGCATGCCACTGTTTTTTGCGGTGCTATTGTCTGTTTAGTGCCTGTTCCGGGCTGTTCCGGAGGCAGTTTGGCCTGGAAGAGGTTAATAAAAGAGTGAGAGTTCCGTGTTTTCACTTCTAGAATACTGTTCTGGAGGGCCTGTAATGCATGCCACTGTTTCTTGCAGTACTATTGTCTGCTTAATGCCTGTCCCGGGCCGTTTCGAGGTGTTCCGGAGGCAGTTTGGCCTGGAAAAGGTTAATAAAAGAGTGAGAGTTCCATGTTTTCACTTCTAGAATATTGTTCTGGCGTGCCTGTAATGCATGCCACTGTTTTTTGTGGTGCTATTATCTGTTTAATGCCCGTTCCGGGCCGTTCCAGGGTGATCCGGAGGCAGTTTGGCCTGGAAAGGGTTAATAAAAGAGTGAGAGTCCCGTTTTCACTTCTAGAATACTGTTCTGGAGTGCCTGTAATGCTTGCCACTGTTTCTTGCAGTACTATTGTCTGCTTAATGCCCATTCCAGCGTGTTCCGGGGTGTTCCAGAGGCAGTTTGGCCTAGAAAGGGTTAATTAAAGAGTGAGAGTTCAGTGTGTCCACTTCTAGAATATTGTTCTGGAGGTCCTGTAATGCATGCCACTGTTTCTTGCGGTACTATTGTCTGTTTAATGCCCGTTCCAGGCCGTTCCGGAGGCATTTTGGCCTGGAAAGGGTTAATAAAAGTGTGAGAGTTCCCTGTTTTCACTTCTAGAATACTTCTGTGGAGTACCTGTAATGCATGCCACTGTTTTTGTGGTGCTATTATCTGTTTAATGCCCGTTCCAGGCCGTTCCGGAGGCATTTTGGCCTGGAAAGGGTTAATAAAAGAGTGAGAGTTCCCTGTTTTCACTTCTAGAATACTTCTGTGGAGTACCTGTAATGCATGCCACTGTTTTTGTGGTGCTATTATCTGTTTAATGCCCGTTCCGGAGGCAGTTTGGCCTAGAAAGGGTTAATAAAAGAGTGAGAGTTCCCTGTTTTCACTTCTAGAATACTTCTGTGGAGTACCTGTAATGCATGCCACTGTTTTTGTGGTGCTATTATCTGTTTAATGCCCGTTCCGGAGGCAGTTTGGCCTGTTACGGAGGTATTTTGGCCTGGAAAGGGTTAATAAAAGAGTGAGAGTCCCCTGTTTCCATTTCAAGAATACTGTTCTGGAGGGCCTGTAATGCATGCCACTGTTTTTTGCTGCACTATTGTGTGTTTAATGCCCGTTCCGGGCCATTCCGGCTTTTACCCTGCGTTTGTTGCGTGCTACAGCAGAAGACTTTTAAAAGGGTTCTCATACAGAAAAAGACAACCAAGGTCAAGCAACCTCTGCAGTTTTGTGTGTCCAAGAGCTGCCAACTACTCACCCTGTGAGGTTGGCAAGTGGCACAGTTTGCAAGGGTGGCACAGGGGGCGCCATCTTATCTACCTCTCTGAATGCTGCCTAAGTGAGGAGTGGGCTTAGATGCAGAACTGGAGCTGCAAGAATCCAAAGCATCCAGGAGAGGCTTACCTTCATTTTGAAAGGGAAGTGGAGAGTTGTTCTACACATTGCTGTAGGCAGGCATTGGTAGAGTCCCACGGCAGTTGAATGGACTGTACCATTTCAGACTATAGCTGTTTCAGTGGGATAATATCTCCCTGCATTTTTCTTTTTTTAAAAAAACCTCACGAAAAGATCATGGGCACAGCAGGGAGCAGGACGGGGTAGACTCTCTCTCTCTCTCTCTCTCACACACACACACCTGTCAAACATGCAGGGAAGGAGGAACTGCAGTTAATTATTCCAACTCTCCCTCTCCCTCTCCCTCTCCCTCTCCCTCCCTCCCTCCCTCCCTCTCAGAGGGGTCTTTGATGTGCCAGAGCTTTTGGAAACACCACCATGCATTCTGTCACCTTATATATAACAACCTAGGCTTAAGGTGGGTTCCAGACTGCTTCACGTACAAGGGAAGTATTCATATTTCCTGATGTTCCCCCATCTAAAAAGCTTCCTGCTGCTACGTCTGGGAAAGGGCTGCGGAGAACGGGGCATCCTTATGTGGGGAAACATTCAAAAACTAGGCTGCACACACTGCCCTGTACGGCCTGCAGTGGTAGAGTCCTATCACCTCCTTTGGCAAACTCGGGACAGAGTCCACATGATGCCTTGTCTGCTTGAGGCAAGGCCCAGATCAAGTCAGCTTGGATGAGGTTTTCCAGCCTCCCACTTTCACCGCTGATCCCCAGCTGGCAGAGATCGGCTGCTTTGGAGGGTGGCCTCTTCTTCTGTGGCATTGGACCCCCTGCGGAGGCCCCTCCCCTCCCCCAACCCCGCCCTCTCCCGGCTCCACCCCCAAAGTATCCAGGCATTTCCCGGCCCAGGCCTGGCAACCCTAGCGTGGAGCATAGCAGGCAAGTAGGGTTGACAACCTCCAGGTGGGGCCTGGAGGTCTTCTGGAATTACCGCTGCTCCCCAGGCTACAGAGGTCAGTTCCCTTGGAGAAAATGGCCGCTTTGGAGGGTGGTGGTCTAAAAACCATTATCCCCCACTGAGGTCCCTCCCCAAACCCACCCTGCCCAGGCTCCACCCCTAGAGCCCCAGGAATCTCTCCACCCACAGTCGGCAACCCTGTGAAGCTCTCAGCACCAGGACCCAGTTTGCCTTCCCGACAAGCTGAATGAGAACCTTTTGGTTCAGGGTCATGTGGGGGGAGGGGGAGGGGGAGGCCTTTCACTGGGACTCTAGCCAGGCAAAGGTTCGCCCACCTGCATTCCAGGCTCCGCTGCCGCTGCCGTCGCTGCCACCGCCGCCTCTTATTGCTGCTGAGCTGCTCCGTTGTCATCGTGCCACCTTTGGCGAGGATGGCAAAGGCCCCCTCCTAATAGACACCAGTAGAGAAGCATCGGTGGACCAGCCTGAACCAGGAAACGTGCAACATTTTGTTTTATTTGTAAATCTCCTTTTCTCCCTAATCAGGACCCAAAACAGCTTTGCCCACTGGTCTCCCCTCCTCCATCCTTTCCTCAAAACAGCCATGTCAGGTAGGCCAGGCTGAACGATTGTGATGGGGCCCGGGGTCACCTGGCCAGCTTCCATTAACCCACTTTAGAAAAATCCACGGAGGCTGCAAGCACCCTGCAATGCTCCCTCTAGGTTGTGGAGTCTTGCGAGTAAAAATTCTCCTTTGTGAGCTCCTGGCATTAAAGCTGTGAGCGAGCGATTTGGCTTCTGCATAAATCAGTTTGCTCTGGAGCCATCCTTCCTGAGCTAAGAGAAAAATGTGTGAGCTGGAGGCTAAAAAACTGTGAGCTTGCTCACACTAACTCACCTTAGAGGGAACACTGGCACCCTGTAGCATTATCCAAAACTGTCTCATCACTGTAAACATATAATCATTCCTCCCACACTGATTGGGACATGGAACCAACTTGCATATGAATATTAAGTTCTTTGATCTATCATAGCAATGAGGTAAAGGGCAGTTATCTTAATTTGGGTGGGGTAAGATGATCATCATTTCTGCTTGGAGTATTTGCTCAGCAGACATGATACATGTAAACTTTAAGTCTGAAATGCAAAGATGTTAAGGATGTGCTGGAAGTATACATTGCTGAGATGAACCATATTGCGTACTTGCCGGAAGCCAAATGACTGCTGGGTATTTAATACCTACTGAGCATAGATAGTAAAAAGGGACTTGTTATTAGTATAGAGGTGAAACGTTTAATTATGGTGGGAAAACTGTGTTTAAAATGGGCATCGTGTGCCAAGTCCTACTGGTATCGCTGGGCGTCCTTCTAAGCAAGTCTTCTGAGCAGAGCAGCCAAGGCATTTTCAGCCACCCATTGGAAAGAGAGAAGCAGCAGCCACTGAAACCGGAGGCTGAGAGTGGGCTCTGCTCTGCTGTGGCTCACCCGTGGCTCCCGCTGAGTCCTCCGAGCAGAGGAGCAAGTCCCCCGGTGAAGGCTGGGGGCTCTCAAGTTCAGCAGACTCTGGACCTGACTCCTGTTCATGGAGCAGTGGATGGATTTATTAGCATGGCGCAGTTTAGAACTTTGTGAAATTCTCCTCCAACAGTGCTAGCTTGGGCAGCTTTCCTGAGCCCTTTCCCCTCTGCCTGGGATCGCTTCCCGTCAGGAGGCTCCTTGCCCGAGTCTCGTCTCTCTCATAACCTCATGAGTTGGCCCTAGACGAGCAGCTGCAAGAGACCTAACCGAGTCATCACTGCATTAGGGCGACTGATATTCTACCACCACCACCACCATCATCAAGAGAATTAATTTACTTACAAGAAACACCGAGCAGACCAAATGCATATAAGAAAGCATCCCTTTTCCAGCACAGTTTGCCTCAGATGTGGAACTCTTTGTTGCAGAAGAGGGTTAGGGTTCGAGAGATGACTGGCTTCTCGTTGGGGCCCCAAGGATTGCTTAAGACGTTGACTCTCCCCAGAACAAAAACTGGCAGGTTAAAAGGACGAAGTCCCAAGGTGGGTATTTTCAGCCTGGTGATAGATTTATGGACGTTGGGCTGCAGGAGCAAGTAGGCCGCCTTCTGCAGTCTCCGAAATCAGTTAGAAAGGGACTGCTGTGCCCACCATCCGTCCTGCACAGCCTGTGGATGGAACCCCGTTTCATTTCAGAAGCCGACCTTTAGAATGGAGCGACATGGGATTCCTCACTGAATGATCTCTGCTGCTCTGCCGGGGAAAGGAGAACCATTCCACGTTCGTAGCACTGATATCTCTTAGTGCTGCTCTCTACGGAAACAGGTCGGCTCACAGAAGTGCCTGGTGACTGAAGGGCAGAGACCACTTTGAAGACGCAGCTAGCTTCAAAAATGGAAGGGGAGACGGGCGAAGGAAGAGGAGATGGGCCAGCAGGAAGAAGCCTCCTCATCACACAGCAGTCTTTCTGTTGCATTCCCAAATGGGTGAGAAGTTTCGATAATCCCCTGATGGTGGGAATGAATGGTTCAATGAACTGACTTCAGCAGGTAAATGAAATAGAAGAAGCAGGTCTCATTAAATTTCCTATAAGAGAAGCATTCTGGCCAGATGATTGCTCCGCCACTGGAGGTTTTCACATTTGTTCTACTTCTTCTTCTAACCCATTTTTGTATGGGGAAGAAAACCACCAAATCAAATCCAAAGCCACTAATTCAAAAGCCAAGAATCCAGAAATCACAATATATTCTGATATTTATGCTTCCAAAGCAACCTTCTGTGTTAATCTTGCATCTCTCTTTTCTGCAAGTTGAAACTCAGGCTTACCAGCCTGAAATCCACATTCAGAAACTCCTAAAAATGGAACCCTTTGGAAACTGCATCCAGTTGTTTAATTGGATGTATTTGAGTATTTGGGGGGGGGGTGTTGGTGCACATTTATGCTGAAGCAGAAATATGAGCTTGTATTAAACTATGGCAGAGATAATTATTGTACACATTGCCTTTGTTGGATGAACCACAAAGGCCTTTTATAAGTGTATGTTCATGCTCTAAATAACATTTTGGTCCTTTTCCAGTTAAAACTCCACTCACAGAGCCTCAGTTTATGAAGACTTTATGGTGCATCTGCTCGTGTGTTTCCCTACCAAGCCATTATATTTAGTTGCTGAGTCCTTGGGGGTGGCTGAGGATAGAAAATCCGGTGCCCTCTTTCACATCTCTGGTGGCTCTAAAACAGTTCTTTTGGCATTTGGGTTGACAACTCCAGATTAGGACATTCCTGGAGATTTGGGGTTGGAGCCTAATTAGGGTGGGGTATAATGTCATAGAGTCCGTCCTCTGAGACAGCCTTTCCCCCCAGGATCATTGATTTCTGTAGTCTGGTGATCACTTGTAATTCCAGGAGATCTGCAGGCCCCACCTGGAGGCTGGCAACCCAGATGGCATATCCTGCCATTACTAAACGTTCTCAAGATTTCAGTTAAAAACTTCAAAAAAAGGAAGTTGCTGTTCAGAATTCCATGTTTTTAACTGAAATCTCAAGTTTCATGTCCTCAAAAAGTGATGGTCATGTGAGTCATGATAGGCCATTACCACAGATTCAGCATTTAACACAGGATGGGCACTCACTTTGAGAAACTGGCGGCTTCTACGACAAGAAGCAGCAGCTGAGGTTCCTCAGCTGTCACGTTACAAAATGTTACACCATTTAGCTTAAAAGTAGATGAACAATCATTTTAGAACCAGTGGAATAATGATCATATAGAACAGGAGTGGGCAGTTTTTTCCAGCCTGAGGGCCGCATCTGCTTTCATTCCTGGCAGATGAAACCGAAAGAGCTGGTGAGCAGGCAGGAGTTCTGGGAAGTGATGGGAAACCCAGATGTGGCCCTCTCTCCCGCCGGGATATTCTTAAGGGTTCTCCAGATGTTCCACAGTTTTTCAGGAGCATGAACGTCCTTCAGCTTCTTTCAATAGTTCATAGCATAGCTTGAGGGACAGATGAAAAGATTTCGTGGGGCTCAGGCCTTCCTGCCCGCAGGCCTTCGGTTTCCCACCTCTGTCCTGGGATGCAGAGGCCTACAGGCCTGGGGGCTGGAGAAGATTTATTTTATTTACTTCCAGTTTATACCCCGCCTTGCCGGTACAAACTGGCTCAAGGCGGCTTACACATGTCACAATACAATATAAGATCAATAAATACTATAAAATTCATAATCAAACAATTACATAAAGTGCTAGTACAAACAGTGCAAACAACGGTGGTTTCCTGTACATGATCCAGTTAGAAAAGACCATCCGACATTGTAACAGGGCCGTGGCATATTCGGTAAACAAATTTTTATTATTTTCTTAGGAACATAACATATAAAATTAAATCATTCAGTCCATTGTTTACCCCATTCCCTTCCTCTCCTCCCTCCAGTGGCTTCCCGCAATGCTTCACTCCCTTCTTACAAATTTCTTTATATCATTAACACATCATTTGTTATCATACAACCTCAAGATAACATCATTTGACTTAATATTGATCTAAACATATTAAGTTTTGTTTTACATCCCAGTTCTTTTCCAGATATATTTTAAAGTCATTCCATTCTTGAAAAAACACGTTGTCTTCTTGATTATTCAACTTCTTTGTAATTTTATCCATTTCTGCCATGAACAGAACTTTTTGTATCCAGTCTTCGATTTCTGGTACTTTCTCAGTCTTCCAAAATTGTGCATAAATCATCCTCGCTGTTGTAATAAGGTACCAGAATAAAGTCCTTTTAGTCGAGTTAACTTCTTCCATTTTTAATCCCAAAAGCAGAATTTCAGGCGCTTTCTTGAAAGAGCACTTAAGTATTTTTTGCATTTCTTTGTGGACTTTTGTCCAAAAGAGTGTAGCTTTTTCACAAGTCCACCACATATGGTAAAATGAGCCCTCATGTTTTTTACATTTCCAACATTTATTTGACATATTCTGGTTCATATTTGCAATTTTCTTTGGGGTCATATACCACCTATACATCATTTTATAACAATTCTCTCTAACATTGGTACAGGGTGATATCTTAATAGCATTTTTCCACAAATATTCCCAGGTTTCTATGTCAATTTCCTTGTTCATATTTATTGCCCATTTTAACATTTGCTCTTTCACAGTCTCATCTTCTGTATACCATTTTAACAACACTTTATACATTTTAGAGATATCTTTTCCCCCTCCACTCTCCCATACCTTTTCCATTTCATTTTTTTCCTCTCTAAAACCATAATTTCTTTTGTCTGACCTAAAAAGGTCAGAGATCTGCATGTATTTCAACCATTCATATTCATATTCAATTTCATTCTGCTTTTTCATTACCCATTCTGTTCCCTCTTTTTTTATTATGTCTTTATACAGCAACCAATCTTTGTCTCTACGTCTTGAGTAAGATGTTAACACTTCCACTGGTACAATCCAAAGTGGCCTTACATCACCAAAATATTTTTTATATCTCATCCATACCACAAATAATGCTTTTCTTACCACATGATGCTTAAAAAAGCTATCCATTTTTGTTTTGTCATACCATAAATATGCATGCCAACCAAATCTACAATCATGACCTTCTAACCCCAATAGCTTATCATTTTCTAATTTCACCCATTGCTTCAACCAGGTCATACAAACCGCTTCATAATATAATCTGAGATTTGGTAGCTGTAGTCCACCTCTGTCCTTGGCATCACAAAGTATTTTCATCTTAATTCTCGGTTTCTTAGGGCCGTGGCATATTCAACTTATGATGGTACATTCATCAGTGGCAGCTCCTAATCGAAGGCCCGGTGGAAAGGCTTTGTTTTACAGGCCCTGCGGAACTGTAGAAGGTTTCTCAGGGCCCTGATGTCCTCCGGGAGCTCATTCCACCAGTGTGGAGCCGCCACTGAGAAGGCCCTGGACCTCGTGATGGCCAGTCTGGCGTCTTTGGGGCCAGGGAGAGTCAGGCGATTTTGCGTCCCTGACCTCAGTGCTCTCTGGGGAAAGGCGGTCCCTCAGGTAGGCAGGCCCCCAACCATATAGGGCTTTAAAGATCACCAGCACCTTGAAACGAATCCGGTATGCTATTGGCAGCCAGTGCAATGGCTTCAGCACAGGCTGGATGTGATCTCGTATGGAAAGCCCCATCAGCAGCCTGGCTGCCGCATTTTGCACCAGTTGCAGCTTCCGGATTTGAGACAAGGGCAGCCCCATGTAGAGGGCGTTGCAGTAGTCTAATCTCGAGGTGACCATAGCATGGATCACTGTTGCCAGGTCATTGTGTTCAAGAAAGGGAACCAACTGCCTAATCAGCCGCAGATGGTAAAAGGCTGACTTGGCAGTGGCTGCTACTTGGGCCTCTATTGTTAAAGAGGCATCCAGGAGCACTCCCAAACTCCTGACCTTTGGCGCTGGCACCAAAGGCACCCCGTCAAAGGTCGGTAATGGGATCCCTACTCCTGAGCCGCTCCAACTCAGGCACAGGACCTTCGTCTTTGTTGGATTCAATTTCAATTGGCTCAGTCTAAGCCAGCCCGCCATGTCCTGAAGCACCCGCTCAAGGTCATCTGCGGTAGAGTTGGACTGACCGCCCAACAACAGATATAGCTGGGTGTCATCGGCGTATTGATGGCACCCTAGCCTATGCCTCCGGGCAATCTGGGAGAGGGCGCATGTAGATGTTAAATAACATCAGGGATAACACCGCCCCTTGAGGGACCCCACACACCAGTGGGTACCTCTTGGACGTCTGTTCCCCAACCGCCACTGTCTGTCCCCGACCTTGGAGAAAGGAGATGAACCATTGTAGGGCAAGCCCCTGAATCCCATTGTCGGCTAAGTGGTAGATCAGCAACTGATGGTCGACCATGTCGAACACCGCTGACAGGTCCAACAACAGCAGTGCCGCCGTGGCGCCTCGATCCAGGTGCCTCCAGAAGTCATCTGTGAGGGCAATCAGTGCCATCTCTGTCCCATAGCCTGGCCGAAAGCTGGACTGGAATGTGTCTAGCATGGAAGTGTCATCCATAAAGCTCTGCAACTGAATCACTGCCACTGTCTCAAGTCATTTGCCCAAATAGGGCAAATTGGAGACCAGCCAATAGTTGGCCAATTCAGCTGGGTCCAAGGATGGTTTTTTTCAGGAGAGGGTGGATCATCGCTTCCTTGAGTGCCCTCGGGAACTGTCCCTCTGTGAAGGACCTGTTGGTAATATCCCTGAGAGCACCTCGCAATCCCTCGTGGCTAGCTTTTATGAGCTATGAAGGACACGGGTCAAGGCTGCTGTCACGGCTCAGGTGGGGTGTCACCTGATGCTGCCACCACTCTGGATTTAGGTTCCCTTAAGAAGGCCCAGAGCACCCTCCCAAGACCTTCAGACCTCCCTTTAGGCTGAATAACAGGCGTGAGGACCGGGCAGAGTAAAACAAGGAAAAGGTTTATTTTATAGGAGGTAAAACAACAAGGTGCAGTAAGTGGGTGAAAAGAAGAGAAATCAAATGCCCTAACGCGTCTAAATATACTGTCCCTAGTGGCCTTACACTACTCACCCCTCCCTCAGGATGAGGGTTTTTCCCCTGCAGCAGCCTTCTTTCTGGCTCTGCCCTCTGGAAGAAAGAACAGCTCTTCCTGCTGCTCCAGAACTTTTATTCCCAGTCCTCCTCTTTTCCTGTTGGTCAATTTTGGCTCCAAAACCTCCCAGGGGCTTCTGGGAGTTGTAGGCCCAGCCTCACCTACTGCTAGCCAGGCTCTCTGGGCCTAGTAGGCCTCTGGTAGCACAGCACGGATCATGACAGCTGCACATAGTTGGGCGTACTGTTGAGAGCAATCTGTCGACTTCCTCAAGGCTGAGTGGACTTAAATAATCCAGAATGGAACTAGAAGACGTACATGGGGCCTCGGGTTCACTCACTGTCTCAACTGTGGCGGGGAGATTGCGGCGGAGCAGGAAGACTTTATCTGCAAAATAGCTCGCAGAAGCCTCACAGCTGATAACCAGTTCCCTAGCATTTGGTCTGCCCTGAGGCAGCTCTGTTAATGACCGAAAAAGTTCTAAACAATTGTGCCAGGCGTGAGCTAGCATAGAATTCTCTCTTTACGACTTTGACTGTCATCTCATAGGATCTCATAAATGTCCTATAGGATGCTCTTGTTGCTTCGTCGCAAGCGCACCGCCACCATCTCTCTAGTCATCTGAGCTCTCATTTCATCAGCCACAGCCCCTTGGTGAATCAAGGAGCCAGCTTGGAGCGAGGGCGCAGAGGGCGTTGGGGAGCAATCTCGTCGATGGCAGTCGAGAGTTCGCCATGCCAGTCCTCGACTAACTCATCTAGCGGGTCACCAGGGAGTATAGGATCCCATAGAGCCATCTGAAGTTGCTGAGGGTCCATTTGGCTCCGCGGGCGAGCTAAAATGCGCTCACCGTCCAAACAGGGTTGGGGTGCCACATTCACGTGGCCCTTCAGGGGCATGGTGGTCCGACTATGGAACTGCCATAGCACTGTAACCCCCGCCACAAAGATCAAATCAAGCATGTGACCGGCTCTGTGCGTGGGGGCTGTTACATATTGGAGAGTCCCAGTGCCACCATGGATGACACCAAGTCCACCACCATTGGAGAGGCTGCATCATCGGCATGGACATTGAAGTCACCCAGGACAATCAGTCTAGGGAACTCCAATGCCCAGTCGGACACGGCCTCAACCAGGGATGACAAGCAGTGTTCCCTCTAAGCTGAGTTAGTGCGAGCTAGCTCACATTTTTTTACCTTCTGGCTCACACATTGTTTCTTAGCCAGGGGTCATTTCATAGAAAAAGAGGTGCAGGAGCTCATTAGTATAACTCATTAGCATAACTCATTTGCATGTGCCACACACCCTAACATCACCGGAAGTGTGTCAGAGGGCAACACTCACCACTCAGGATCCACTGGACTGTTTTGGATTGCTAGCTATGGGGGGGGGGGACGTGCAGATCTGTCCTCACAGACGAGGAAGAGCTTGTACATGATTAAAACTTGGTCCTAAAGGTGCCACTGGACTGTTTTGGGCCAGGGGGGGCTCTGCAACTTACCTGCCTGCTTCTTGCTCTGACTGAGGGCTGCTGGGAGCAGGGGGTGGGACTTGTTGCATGTGCCCACCTCCTGGGCTCTTTACTGCCAGAGCTCCACTCCTGTGTGCTCCTGCAGGAAATGACCCCTGGTCTTAGCTCAGGAAAGATGGCTCCAGAGCAAACTAATGTATGCAGTAGCCAAATCCCGCACTCACAACTTTAATACCAGTAGCTCGCAAGGTAGAATCTTTGCTCACAAGACTCCACAGCTTAGAGGGAGCATTGATGACAGGCTGTCGGCTGGTGCATTGGGTGATCAGTACACTAACCAAATAGCCAAACTCTCCCCAGCTTCCCACTCTATGCCTGTGAGCCTCAATGGCGGGAGTGCCCTGAAGGAGTAAGCCTCCCGGATGAACAGAGCCACTCCTCCCCCACCTCGTAGTCTGTGATTGGTGGAGGATGGAGTACCCAGGTGGAGCCAGTTGGGAGATTTCTACGGTCTCCCCTTCTCGTACCCAGGTCTCCGTCATGCACACCAGGTCCACATTTTGCTCCAAGAGAAAGTCCTGCAGGACCGCGGTCTTATTGTTTATGGACCTGGCATTGCACGGCACCAGTGACGGAGAGGGGGCATTTCTCCTAGCCCCACTGACTGCCACCTTTGGGATGGGGCGCAGGCTGGAAGGTGGCTGAGCTTCTCTTTTTCTCTGTCGCCTTCCCTTCATGATCCACCTGGCCCCACCGCTATACTTTCCCCTCCACATGAGCACTGGAATACCCTGACCCATCATCACCATTTTGATGGTCTTCGTAAAACCACAGACCGATTTGTGGTGCTTGGCTAACCAGCATGTGCAACACAACAATATTATCAACTCGATCGGCGGTTTCTGAAATTAAATACAAATTTGACATAAGCTACAATATCACTATCAGTTTTATTTCACGCCCACTTAATTAAATCCGGTAGCCAAAAAGCCTATTTATTTACTTATTTTTATTTATGTCTTCTTTGTTTCCTGCCCGCCCCCTCCCATTCACCCCTCAGCACATCAGTAGTTTCAATAAGTAATGGCTGAGCTGGTCTATGGCAATTTTACTATAGGCCCCAGATAACCTTCTGTTAATTAATTTGTAAATTAGAAATGACAAACTAATTAATTAATCAAACTTCAATGTAGGGCATTCAGTACGACTAATTCATTTGTCAAATTAATCAATAATCTATAATTAAATGGGGAATAACAATCAATGGCACAATGACACAATAACAATCAATAGCATACTCAATTTATACATCCCTGTCCTAGCCCCATTACAGAGAAATCACAGCCCTTGCTCGGAAGTATGAGCCTGGGCTCTTGAGAGTGTGGCCACAGGATGTGGGGCTTGCTTATGATTTCTTTCAGGCTCAGTGACATTGAATGACATGAATGTCTTCCTTTTCTTCTACCCCTGCAAAGCATTCGTTTGTGATTGTCTAAACAGGGCCTCCTAGAGCTTTGTCTGTTTTGCTCCTGATTGTTGGGTCTTCGTATTTAGTGAGAGTCACACTTATGTTCAAGTCTATCACCTTGAGATCTGTTGTAATAGCAAAAGCTTTCCAGCCACCACCTGGCAGTTGGCAACCCTAACTAAGTAACAAGAAACTCAAAATAACCAATTATGTGAATAGTGTTTTTTGCTGAGTGTGAAATCGCTCCACTTTCCAATATATAGGACAGAAGGACTCACATTCTAGCCGTATCTGAAGAAGTGAGCAGTGACTCACGAAAGCTCATCCCCTATGCAGCTGGAGAATTTTAAAAGATTCAAAAATACAAGGGGATCTGCTAATCAAAGACTTTAAGTCCTTTTTAAACATTAAGCTTAATCTAAGATTCTGAATTATTCTGGGTTAAATGTAAAAAAAAAAAGTTTGATTTGGAAGCACGGGAGTTCTTTGCAGTATCCCTGATCCTCCATGTTTCTGAGTTATGGGGGAAATGCTGTTCAAACAAATTACAAATATGATTGGACTCCAATGGTAACTAGAGAAAGAAATTTTTACTTACAAAAATAGAAGCACATCTTACGTGACATGTTCATGTAGGTACATTTTAACTTATTGAGAACAGATTAACTTTAAAAAGGTTAACTAGCTCCAAGTCCCGGTAAGTGAGAGAAGAGAGGTCTTATATATGAAACAGAAGGCAATCAGTGGCCAAAGAGGCTCAACATCTAACCAATGAGAGGAGGGTGGGGCCAAGTGGACCTGAATGAGAGAGTTCTCTTAACCCTTTCCCTCCCAGATCCTCTTGCAATACAATATCCAACAGTTTCTTCCACGTGGAGATGCCTGGATGCTATGCATGAAGCACACGTGCCCTCTTAACACAGCAAGTGCTGAGATGCTCTGCTGACCTTCCATTGTTCATTTCCTTGCTCTAGGATTCCGTAACCTGCATGTGGATGACCAAATGGCAATCATTCAGTACTCCTGGATGGGCCTGATGATTTTCGCCATGGGATGGAGATCATTCACCAACGTGAACTCCCGGATGCTGTACTTTGCTCCAGATTTGGTCTTCAACGAGTAAGTTCTAGCTTTCATTGCAGATGTCTGCCTGGGATTGAATGGGATGTAAGGTGGGTGGGAGTATGTGTCATCATTGTCTCTTAAGGGGCCCCTGAGTGACAGCAGGAACTCTTTCAGTCTTTCCTCTGGGATGGAAGCCTGCTCCAGTTCTTTGCCCTCAGAAGCGAGCGCTTGCATGATGGTGACTGACTGGTGCTTGTGGGGACGCTCCTCAGGATCCCGTTGCTCGTTGGCTTTGATTGTCCCCAGCTGCTTGTGAACAGCTTGCATGGATGAGGAGCAGTGAAGTGAGGCTCTGTCTGTGGCTGCCCCTTCATATGTCCCTTCACGTTGCAACTACGGACATGTGGGACCACGTTAGGCAGAATCATCCTCTAGTCCAGTTCCTGCTCTTCAGGGTCTCAGGCAGGGCAAAAGCTTTCCCGATACCGACTGCCTGAAATCCTTTCCATTGGAGATGCTGGGGATTGATCTGGAGACCTTTCGTAGACAAAGCATCCTTCCCATTTATCTCTTACGCGCCCTTCCGATGCCGGCGCTTTGAATCTCCTGGGAGCAGGTTGCAGCAGGATTTGAACTGTCAACCACAGCAAGAACAAAACTCCAAATACCAGTCAAGATGCATTGGAGTGTGTGAACTCAGTAGAACAGGGGTGCCCAATCTTTCGAGCCCGTGGGCACTTTTGGGATTCTGACCAGGGTGGAGGGCACAACTGTAGCACCACCACACAATGCCAGGGAGGAGAGAAATAACCGTAATACTGACCCTCCAGTGTTTCAGGCAGGAAGAAGCCCTGCTTAACAGGAGGCCTTTCGAAATGGACGTGGGGTGGTGGTGGGGTGGAAAGGGCCATCAACCCTGCAGGGCTTCCGAGGCCGGGGACGGACGTTCAGAGGTGGGTGTGCCCTGGCCTGCGTCCTCGGTGGTCTCCCATGATCCGAGGACTGGCCGGGGCCGACCCGGCTTAGCTGCTGAGATCTGACGAGGTCAGGCTAACCTGGGCCATCCAGGTCAGGGCTAACATGGACATGTTGTTTACAACGAAGTCTGAGCCCGGAGCCACCTTTCGGACGGAGGGCTCTTCTTCAGCAGTGTCATTTTGGTTGCTCGTTTGTACCTATTGCTTTGGGTCCCCCTCCTTTTCCACACATGTTTTGCTCCCTCTGGGACTACTAGAGAGAGCAAAACACATTGGGAGAGGCCTGCACACAAAAGCTCATATCCAGAATAAAACTTGGTTGGTCTTAAAGGCGTCCAGTCTGGACTCAGGCTTTGTTCTGTTGCTGCAGACTAACAGGGCGACCCACCTGGATCTATATGGTCTAAAAATATTTTTCTTGAATACGCACAGCTTACCTTCCTGCACGCAGTTTGGATCCTTGTGCCTGTGGTGGCGGCAGCTGCTGCTGGAGCAACTTCTAAAAACCAACGCAGCCCAGCAGCTCTCCAGTAGCCAATCAGAAGCCCCCCTGGCCCCTCCCGCTTTCTGAAACCCCTTGGCGGAGCCGGCGGGGGCTCTTGCTCTCCAGGCCTTCTGATGGGCCGCTGGAGATCCCGTTGCTTGTGAAGATTTTTTAAAAGCTTCTGTTTCAGTATGCAAGATACCGTTTAAGAACCAGCCATTTCCAAGATCTGATCGTTAACAGTCTCATGAACTATTTGGTTGGCGAGGAGATTCACAAGACAGCTTCGGTGCCCAGCAATACTGCAGGAAATCTCACATTCTGGTGCTTTTTCCTCACCGAAACCCGCGTGGAGCTGAGGCCTCACAGGCAGCAGGCGAGGGGTCCTTGGCTGCCTGCCAGTAGCCAGTGATCTGTGACAAATGGACAAGAGAAGTACCCATCCAGCCTCCGTGGGAGGACCCTCGCTCTGAGTTCAGCATTAGCAGCCCAAACCCAGAATAGCGTTTTTATTACACCTCTTAGGAAGAAGGAGGGAGCAGCCCCATTTTATGTCCCCTGAGGCCTTTCTGAGAATTGCTTTGTGACCAGTGCTAATTCCCATGACACTCTCTCTCCCCCCCCCTCTCCTTCACGTGCACACTTTGGATGGGCATGCTTAGAGTATCACCTGTGGCTGCTTCCAGCAGTTTCACAAGCAGAAACAGCATGCGTCTCCCGAGTGGTGCTGGCATGTGGCAAGAGCTGGCGGGCTGCCAGTTAGGGGATGGGCCCAAATCCTGGAAGAGCAGTGAGAAGCCCTCGTTACGATTAGCGTCGGGAGTGGGGACATGACAGGGGCAGGTACTTTGCTAACAGAAGGCTTGCTCGGCAACCTTCTCTGAAAGAAACCTCAGCCAAAAACACTCCCCTCATTCCTGTTGCCGATGACTGCAAGCAGAGAAAACGCAGCCTTTCTCTAGGAACGTTAACTTCCAAGAATCCATAAGTAACCAGGAAATAGACTCCAGGATGGGGCTATGTAGATGTGGGGAGGCTCGATTCTCCAGGCGTGGGTTGGCAGAGGTGAGGATCAGAACAAGCCCTGGCCCGGATGCTGTCAATGGGGGAACACCTGCATTTTCTCCCATGGAAGCGAATTAGTGCTGTTTGTCTCCTATGAGCAAAAGGAAAGTACCTGGGGACAAAACTGCAGTGAGGCAGGACCTGTCCCTGACACTGAGCGGCTTGGCCCTTGCGGGCAGAGTTTCCAGCAGAGGTCGGAAAGCAGCCATTCCAGCCAGAATGCCGGGCATTATTGGGCTAGGAAGAAAATCAGAGCCCGGACCTGGGAAACCCTAAGGAGAGTCAGCCCTAGTTAGAAGGTGGATGGGGGACCCCCAGGGAAGTCTAGGGTTGCAACGCGGAGGCAGGCAATGGCAAGCCACCTGTGAACATCTCTTGCCTTGAAAAACCCACAGGGTTGTCATAAGTCACCCAAGACTTGATGGCAAAAAAAATCAGAACTAGAATGGCCAACCTCCAGGTAAGGCCTGGAGACCTCACAGAATTACAAGTGATCTCCAGACAGCAGAGATCAGTTCCCCTGGAGTGGACTCTGTGACATTATAAGCTATGAGTCTCTATGATTCTAAGCTGCTGAAGTCCCAAACACCACTGCTCCAGGCTCCGCCCCCAAACCGCCAAGAATTTCCCAACCTGAAAATGACGATCCCAACAACAGATGTGTTTTATCAGACTAATCACCCATTGAGCAGTTCCCAAGCAGAAGGGGGTGGGGGGGGTGTCCACTCCCTGCCCCCAGGGCCTGGTGCCTGCACATGGAGGTTCTCTTCAGCTTTCATGCCTGACAGTCCCAGTTGGCAGTCTTGTTTGCAATAGCCATTTTGTGAATATTCACCAGATTATGGCTGCATTTTCAGACATTCGCATTAGTTGTCAGGAATTGGCATACAAACAGCAACAGGCACCACATTTTTATTGTTTCAGAGTCCCGCGAGCGACACACAAGTTAGGGTTGCCAGGTTCATTGGAAATGCTGGTGGAGGGTGGGGGGTGGGGGGGACATTCCGGGAGCTGGAAGTGACGTCGCATGACGTGCCTGAAGTTACATAGGCATGCCGGTGACAGTGGGGGCAATACTCTGGTTTTTGGGCAAAACTCTGTGGCAAAATCAGCCTCAAACTGTGGAGTTTTACCCAAAACCAGAGAATTGCCCTCAACATCTCCAACATGCCTACATCACTTCTGGGTGATGTAGGCACACCACGTTTATTTCCGGTGACGCTGCTGTTTGGGGGGGATTGTGGGCACTGTGCTAGGAGGCGGGGATGTAGTTATTCCCTGACCCACCTTCAGTCTTCGAGTTGTCCTGGCCCCAGCTGCCGCTGCTCTTCCCGCTGAGAGGCCGGCTGCCGATGCTGACTCCAGCTGGCCCTCGCATAGGTATCGGATGCTGGCCACTACCAGCCTGCAGGCAAGGGACCTGTTGGACATGCTGTTGGCCAGGGAGCCCACCTTCGATCTTGGCTGGGCCTGCAATGGACTCCAGGTGGCTGTTGGCACTGGCTGGGCCCTGGGCAAGAGGATCTGGAGCTCCCTGCCATCACCTTGGGAGGAAGGACCGCTCTCTACAGGCTAATGAGAATTATTCAAAATTGACAAGTCCCCCCCACAGTTGTGGACAGTCCGGGGTGACTCTGAGCATATGTGAACATCTCAGGAAGCTTTTGTGGCCTCTTGACTTTACCCGGAGCCCCTAGAAACTTTTACTACATCCTTGGACAGACCGCAGCTCTTCAATCATTCTATCTGGTGCAGAGGAAAAGAGCGCCACGTGGAGAGTGCGCTGCTGTATGAACGGCCAATTGGCCAGATAAGTAAAATTTTTACCTAACCACAGAAATAATTAAATTTGCCCCATCCCCCTGCCGATTACCGAAGGGTTTAATTAATTGATTTGTTTTATCCCTGCTATCAGGAGTGTTTGATTAATTTATATTAAATCAATTAGGATGATGAATTTTTTAAATTGATAAACTAGAATGTAATGTGAACAGTGGATTTTATTTGATCAATTTAATTGGAATTGTATTTATTAGTAGGGTCGGAGATTTGCTGGGCTTTGAGGGTGGGAGGTGGTTGGTGAAATAGTGAGATGGTGTTAGGGGAATTAGGTTGGGAAATGCTAGTGATTGTTGTATATTGGAGGTTCAGACCTGCCTCTTGTGCACCCGCAACCCATCCTGAGAGATGTTGGTTGTGGGGCTGAAGAAGAAGAAGAAGAAGAAGAAGAAGAAGAAGAAAAGAAGAGATTGGATTTATGCCCTGCCCTTCACTCAGCGTCTCAGAGCGGCTTACAAACTCCTTTCCCTTCCCCTCCCCACAACAGATACCCTGTGAGATAGATGGGGCTGAGCTCTTTCAAGAACTGCTGAGAGAACAGCTCTGAAATAACTTGTAACTTACTACACCAAACTCCGACACTAGTGTTGTGTAATGCCAAGTCTATGAATAATAAGACCTGTGTCCCGCAAGAGTATCTTGCAGAGCAAAATGTAGACCTGGCCTGCGTGACTGAGACCTGGGTGAGGGAGGGCAAGACTGTTGCCCTGAACCAACTCCCACCCCCCTCCAGGGTTTTTTGGTCCTTCACCAGTCCCAGACTAAAGGGCGGGGGGTGTTGCTTATCTGGGAGTCTCCCTGCACCAAAAATTGCCGGCATTGAATGTGTTGGTCTAGTGTGGGATGCTGAGGAAAGTTTAGCTTTCTGGCTGGTGTACTGAGCACCTAACACACCAGCAGATACCCTGCTGGGCTTCTTGGAGGGTGTATCAGGCTGGGCCCTGGAATACCCCAGGTTGTTGGTCCTGGGGGGCTTCACCGTCCGTGCTGATGATGCAGCCTCCTCTCTGGCCAGGGACCTGGTGTCATCCATGGCGGCACTGGGACTCTCCCAGTTTGTAATGCCTCCTACACATCAAGCAGGCCACACACGGGGTCCTATTTATGGTATGGGGGTGAATGGGGATCTGGAGGCTGCTGGTGCGGTGCCATGGTCAGACTACTTTGCCCCGAAGGCCCGGCTGAGCACTCCTAACCCTTCATGTTTAGGCAGCAAGTGAATTTATCCTCGCCCACAGGGACTAATGGGCCCAAATAGGTTCCAGAATGCTCTGCAGGATCTGATGCCCCCGGCGATTCTTTGGATGAGCTGGTGGAGGACTGGCATAGCTGGCTTTCTGAAGCCATTAACGTAACCCCCACCCACCCACCCCCACCCCGTGCCCTCTCTGCTCTCAGGCCAAACGAGCCCTATTGTATATCCCGGAGCTACGGAAGATGAAACGAGAGCTGAGACAACTAGAACATCTTATAGGACATTTATGGAAGCCAATGAGATGGAAGTGAAGACCACTGAGACGGATTTCCATGCGGCCTCCATTGCATCTGCGAGCTCTCACTCGGCCCAATTATTTAGGACAATTTCATTGCTGACTTCCTTGCCACAAGGCAAACAAAGGGATAAGGAATTGGCTGTGAGCCATTTGCGAGCTATTTTGCAGACAGTCTTGTCCCTCCGCCAGGACCTCCTGGCCAGAGTTGATACAGTAAGGGAACTGGAAGCCCCTTGTCTCTCTTTGGTCCAGTCTTGGACCATTTCAGCCGGCTGTCCCAGGAGGAGGTCGACAAGATCCTGGCAGCAGTGAAGCCAACCACTTTCCTCTTTGACCCCTGCCCACCTTGGCTGATTAAGGACTGCAGAAATGGTGTCTGGGTGCCCCTGGGGGATATAATCAATCTATCCCTTTCCTCTGGGATATTCCCAGCGGGCTTGAAAGAGGCAGTAGTGTGACTGCTCTTGGGGAAAAAAAACATTGTTGGACCCTGCGGCCCTGACCAACTACTGCCCAGTATCAAACCTTCTGTTCCTGGGTAAGGTAGTTGAGAGAGCAGTGGTTGAGCAGCTCCAGGTTTTTCTGGATGGTGTCTCCATCCTGGATCCATTCCAGTCCGGCTTCCACTCTAGCCATGGGGTGGAGACAGAGCCGGTTGCCCACACAGATGACTTCCGGAGACATCTGGATCGAGGCGGGTCAGTGCTGCTGTGACTTCTTGACCTGATATCAGCTTTCAACATGGTTGATTATGATCTCCTGACCCACTGTCTCACCAACGCAGGGATACAGGGAATGCCTTACAGTGGCTTTCCTCCTTTCCCCATGATCAGGAACAGAGGGTGGCCCTTGGGGAGAGGATCTCTTCGCAGTACCTGCTGGAATGCGGTGCGCCACAGAGGGCGATCCTCTCACCTGTGTTGCTTAACATCTATATGGGGGTTTGGGCTGGGTTGTCACTAGTATGCTGATGATATCCAGCTTTATCTGTTGATGGACGGCCAGCTGGACTCTGCCCCAGATATTGTGGACAGGGCTCTGGAGGCAGTGGCTGGATGATTACAGCAGAGTCGGCTGAAATTAACCCCAGCAAAGACGGAGGTCCTGTACTTGAGCCTGGGAGGGTAGGATTGGGATTCCGGCTTCCAACCCTGAGTGGGCCGCCATTGATGCCAGCGCTGAGGGTGAAAAGCCTAGTGGTGATTCTGGATCCCTCACTTCCCATGGAGGCCCAGGTCACCAACGTTGCCAGGTCAGCCTTTTATCATCTTTGGCTGGTCAGGCAACTGGTTCCCTACCTCTCCCCCTGGACTTGGCTACAGTGACCCATGCAATGGTCACTTCCAGGCTGGATTACTGTAACTTGCTCTATGCAGGGCTGCCCTTGAATCTGACCGAGAAACTGCTGGCAGGCACACATTCAGCTGGTGCTGCGCCAATTGCACCGGCTGCCAATTGAGTACCTGATCCAGTTCAAGGTTTTCATATTAACCTTCAAAGTCCTATGCGGCCAGGAACCAACATACCTACGGGACCGTCTCTCCCTATATGTGCCCTGGAGAGCCCTGCACTCTGCAGATCAACACCTTCTGGTAGTCCCCAGCCCAAAAGACATCTGCCTAGCCTCGACCAGGGCCAGGGCCTGGTGGAACAGGCTCCCACCTGAGATCGGGGCTCTGTGGGATCTATTACAGTTCCACAGGCCTGTGCAATGGAGCTGTGTTCCACCAGGCCTTTGGCCGAGGTGGCAGACGTCCAACCGTCTCAGTCTCCCCTGATTGTACTGCCCTATTTAATGGCCCTGCAACGCTAAAGAGACCTGCACAGCATCTTCTAGTGAATTGGATGCCTTATTGACCACACAGGAGGCTCTAGGGTTGCCAGCCTCCAGGTGTAGCCTGGAGACCTCCTGCTTTCACAACTGATCTCCAGCTGACAGAGATCAGCTCCCCTGGAGAAAACAGCTGCTTTGAAGGGTGGGCTCTGTGGCACTGGGCCATGCTGGGGCCCCTCCCCAAACCCTGCCCTCTAGCAGAACCACCCCCAAAGTCTCCAGGTATTTTCCAGCCCAGAGCTGGCAACCCTAGGAGGCACTCTGGACTTCCACAGACCGGCCTGCCATCTCATTCTGAACTGGTTTTAAACAGGATTTAAATTGTATGTTTTAATATTGTTTTTTCTGTGAAACGAACTTTTGTGACCCACTTTGAGCCCGCTAGCGGGGGACAGCGGGATATAAATAAGACGAAATGAATGGATAAGTCGTGGCCTGCCTTCCTAGGAATTGTGAGGCACGGTAGGCTGAGAGTGTGTGACTGGCCCAAGGTCACCCAGCAAGCTTCCATGACAAAATGAGGATTTGAACCTGGGTCTCCTTGATCCCCACTCACTCAAAAGGTGCATCAAATAGATAAATCCACTTTCTTAGGATATTCACACTCATTGCCAATTTCTCTGAATCTTCCATAGGTTTGAGGCACTTCCACACTTACTTTAGAGAGGGAAATTGCATAGGAAATAGGCTCACAGCTCAGCGAGCAATGAAAGCAGCAGCAGGGCTAAATTGTAGCTTGAACCAGAGAAGTTCCTGGGTGCCAGCAACCTGATGATAGTGATTTCTCAGAGTGGCAGGTCAGCAAAGCAGCATCAATCCTTCCTTCCCCCTCCACTGGTGACCCTCTTGTGACCCGCTAAAGGCCGGGACAGCCGCCATCGAAGGGATCAATAGGCTGCAATCTGCCTGCCTCTTCGGATGACTCACATGGGATGTTGTCATGGACTTGTTTAAATATTGCACATTCTTGGGAGTGATTGCTTTTTGGAGAAAACGGGGAGGTCAAGGGGACCTCAGCATGCCATGTGAGCATCCGTAACCTGACCCTTTGGAATGGTTCTCCTCTCTTGTTGCCAGGACAGATCGCCATGAAGACTGGAACACAGGAAGGGCCAGCAGCTGGCAGGGCGGAATGCAGCTGGGGGGGGACTTTCTCTTCCAAATAAAGTGGACAAAGTTTGAGTCCAGGGGCCCCGTTAAGACCAACAAAGGTGTGCATGCACACGGAAGCTTATACCCAAAATTAAGTTTTAAAGGTGCCTGACTGGACTCATCCTTTGTTCTGCTGCCTCAGACCAACACGGCTGCCCCACCTGAATCTATATTTCAAAGAAAGAAAGATGCGTGTGATAAATTGTTACCTTTTTCACTTTCCTGATGACATCTGCTTTTGTCTCCCCATCTTCTCCACCCCACCCCACCCCAGGTACCGGATGCACAAATCCAGAATGTACAGCCAGTGTGTCAGGATGCGGCACCTGTCTCAAGAGTTTGGGTGGCTTCAGATCACTCCCCAGGAATTTCTCTGCATGAAAGCTCTGCTCCTCTTCAGTATTAGTAAGCAGCACTCTTCCGCCCCGTGCGTTTGAGAGGGGGAGAAAGAGAGGTGGGAAATGGGGCTGATCCGACACGGCAGCTGCGGTCTCTGATAAATTCAGACTCTGATAAATTATTATCACCCAAAACAAGGAGTTCTGCAGTCCTGAGAATTATGTTTGGATGTAAGGCTGGAGCCAGCGATGGTTCTCTTGCTGGCCGTGATGGAAGGCAGCAGCCACCCGTGCTCCTCTTTATGGTGTGCTCAGGCTCCGCTGCTTTCTGCTTCTCCATTTATTGCTGTTCCCTCTTTCTTTCTGTTCCAGTTCCAGTGGACGGCCTGAAGAATCAGAAATTCTTTGATGAACTTCGGATGAACTACATCAAGGAACTAGATCGTATCATCGCTTGCAAGAGGAAGAATCCCACGTCCTGTTCTCGCCGTTTCTACCAGCTCACCAAACTCCTGGACTCTGTGCAGCCGGTAAGGGAGAGGGTGGGGAGGGGGCTCGACCACCCACGTGGGGCAGGGCAGGAGTGGAGCCTGGTGGGATCCGTGGAGACTCCCCTGAGACTTGGGGCAGGGGGGGAGGGGAGCAGAGGTGGACCGACAGGCCCGCAGTGCTGGGAAAGGGGGCTGCGACCTCACAGCCTTCTCCTCAGACCTGGATCTGTACAGCAAAGGCCCCTGGGAGAACAGACGGCCTGCTGGGGCAAGGCACTTTTGCCCTCACGCCTCAGAGCGGCTGAAAGAGTGTCCCATATTGTTCAGGCACTCTTAGTATGAAGCAAGTAGGTTTTGGGGTTTGTTTTTTTAAGGCACAAGCAAAGTGTAGCACATCACTGATGCTTGTAATATGGGAGACAAATCTAGTAGAATGCCCCCAGATGGCGTCAGTGACTGAGCTGCACTATGAAATGCAGAGAAACTGGAGGGGGGAAGGCAAAAACAAACACATGCCGCCGCCCCCACCCCCCACCCCCCACCGCTGCCCAAGAGCTCAAAAACACCTCTGCACAGGAAGGGGAAGATGTGGGGGTGGGGCGTCCCCTCCAGAGATCACTACTTCCCCCCTCCCCCTTCAGCCCTGAAGCGAGCAACGGCACGGACTGGCTGCCCTGGTTTCGGGGGGCTTGGCCGGGGAGGGCCCACAGCAACCCCCCACCCCCAGTCCGGCCGTGCCCTGCTGTGTGGCCACCCATGAGGCAAGAAGGGCGTAGGCAGAGCGGACGAGGGAAGGCCAGCCTGCCGCCAGCAGGGAGGAGGCAAGGCAGGGAAGGCTGCCAGCCCACAGGGCAGAACAGCCCGGGAGGGAGAGAAGCCGGCCGGCCGGGGGGAAGCAAAGAGGTCCCCAAAGGCCACGGACAGACTGGGCTCCGACCGCTTTATCCATACCTGACCCCCCATCTCCTCACCTTGGGGGGAGGGAACCTGCTCCCGCCTAAGAAGGGTCGCCAGCCTCCAGGTGGGGCTCGGGGCTCCCCCAGAATTGCCACTGATCCCCAGACGACGGGACCGGCTGTGGCAGCTTTGGGGAAGAGTGGGGGGGGGGGGCCTTCTGCCCCACGGAGGCCCTTCCCCAAACCCTTCCCTCTTCAAGGCAGCCCCTGGCCAAGGGCCGCATGGCAAGTTATGCTCCGACCCACTGGGGCTTATTAACTCTTCAAGGGAAGAAGAAAGAGGAGGAGGAGGAGACTTGATTTATACCCCACCCTTCCCTCGGAGTCCCAGAGCAGCTTACAGTCTCCTTTCCCTCCCCACAACAGACACCCTGTGAGGTAGGCGGGGCTGAGAGAGCTCTGAGAGAAACTGTGACTGACCCAAGGTCACCCACCTGGCTGCATGTGGAGAAGGAGAGGGAAATCAAACCCAGCTGTCCAGATTAGAGTCCGCTGCTCTTAACCACTACACCAGACTGGCTGTCAAGGCAGAGAGCAAAAGCATAGATTAGAGGTATTTCTTGACTGAAAGTGCATACTTACTGGTGAAACCATAGAGTTTCTGGTGATTCCTAGAGAGGTGAAGCATCCCTTCCAGGTTTGCCTCAACAGTGATTTTCATGTTGTTTTTCCTGCCACTTCTTCAAGTGGTGGCAGGAAACAAGAGCCGGGGGGGGGGGATCCCCTATGCTTAGCAGGAAGTTGGCAACCTTGGGAGCATGCACAGCAGGCATATTTCATATGGCTGACTGCAGCTGGGGAAATGCAATATTCGGTTTCAAATAGTCTATTTATTTATTTATTTATTTAAAACATGTATTAGCTGCCTTTCTTCCTTAATGAGCTCAAGGCCCTTATAGCACACATAAAATGCATTAAAAATATAAAAACCAAAACTTAAATTTGCAACTTGGGACTGCTAGGAAACTTAACCCAATGCTGTCCTAAATAAAACCCGTCTTCAGCTGCCTCCTGACGGTGCACCTCCCTGGGGAGGCTGTTTCATAATCGTGGGGCTGATGCCAGTGATGAGGCCCTCTCTCCGGCACCCACCGAAGGAGGCTCCCTTGACTGATGGGAGGGCCTCTCCCTGCCCTCTGGGTTCCCAGGCAGGGAATAGGGTTGCCTCAGAGGCACTTCTCTACCAGTTGCGCAAAACCTGACACAGATCAGCAGGGGAAGCATTTCTCAGAAGGGAGTGGGGGTGGGGGTGGTCCTGGTCTTTGGGCGGGCTCTCTCCTGCTGCTGCCCCTCCCACCTCTGGAGGAGAACACTGATGGTGGCTGCTTTTACCAAAGAGTTTCTAGGGCGCTCCTTCATGCACGGACCCGGATGTGATGTTGCCATTGTTGCCCTTTGCCCCACCCCGCCCCCAGACTCCCTGCGGATTTCTCCTGGAGGTTGCCATTGTTCAAGGGGGACCCCGTCAGTGAAAAACAAACCAAGTGGCAACCCTGTATTCTCAACATCAGGATATTATAACTGCAATGTGTGTGTGTGGGGGGGGGGGGTATGGTAATTCCTCAGCCGAAATGCAACCTGGAATAAAACCATCTAGATCCACAAATAAGTAACACCCCCCACACACACACACACACACCAATTTTTCCATTTGATGACACAGATGCTAAAAGCCTGGAGATGCTCCCTCGTGTTCTAAGGGTGCTTTACTGACTCCTTGTGGCTGTTGCAGGGAGCAGATGAGCAAGCTGAGGAAGCACATCAAGCCAGATCACCAGAAAGGGCCTAGTTTAAATTTAAGAAACCCCGTGGACTGTGTGTAGATACTTCCTAAATGGAAGTGCCTGCTACTTGGTTGGTACAGCCATAAAAGCCTATTGATGTAAAGCTGAATAAAACATCTTTACTGTTTTTAGATAGGAAGGAGATAGCTTATTTTTAGGCAATTGACTGGTGATGGCCCTAAGTGGGATCTCTCTTGCAACCCCGTGACCGCAGTGGGTGTCCTGAGAACTTGTGGCTTTAGCTTGTCCCTTCTCCTTCAGCATATAACTGTCCTGCCCTGCCCCACAGACAAGTAAATCATCCCAGCTGAAAGCAAAGGTGTGTGGCAGCTACTGGGCAGATCAGTGAAAAGGTAACTCTGATCAATCAGTGTTCTGCACCAAAGACTATAAGAAGAGCCTTTGCAATCTGGTCTCAGCCACAGACTTGGTCACTTAACTTCTCCCCCCCCCCTAAAAAAATTCCAGATAATTAAGAAACAAATTAAATAACGCCAACATTCGACTTATCTCCCTCCATTACAAGAACTGCCCATTTGCTCCTCCTCTCCACTTCCTGTCACTTATACGGCTTCTAAACCACAAGAAGTCTCCTCCCTTTATCCCATGACTGCTAGGTTTAATCAGGCGCCTTTGATGAGGGACTTGGTTACGTGTTTTTGGAAGTCCCAAGTAAACCATGTCTACTGAATCACCCTTGTCCACACGTTTGTTAACCTTAAAAAGAAAAACTCCAAAATGTCAGTGAAGCAGGATGCTACTTTGTAGAAACCAAATCAGTTCTTCTTCAGCCGGCCTTGTTCTTCTATATGTGTAATAATTCTAACTTTAATAACATTTTCCAATTGTTTATCCAAAATAGATGTTCGGCTAACCGGAATCTAAATTCCTGTTCTCCTTGGGATCCTAGAGTTGCCGGCTATCTGGTTTTCACTTGGATAGTCCAGTATTTGTGCTTTCTGTCTAGAAAACCAAGTGAGAAAATAAAGTAAAGGTAAAGGTTTCCCTTGCTCGAAAGCCAGTCGAATCCGACTCTTGGGGGCAGTGCTCATCTCAGTTTCCAAGCTGAAGAGCCAGCACTGTCCGAAGACTTCTCCATGGCCATGTGGCCGGCATGATGAAACGCCAAGGCACACGGAACGCTGTTACCTTCCCACCAAAGCGGTACCTATTTATCTACTTGCATTTTCTTGCTTTCGAACTGCTAAGTTGGCAGGAGCTGGGGCCAGAGACGGGACCTCACTCCGTCACACGGCACTCGGGTCTCAAACTGCCAAATTACAGACTTTCCAATACCAGATATATAAATGCCCAGTATTTTCTAGTTGAGCAGCTAAGAGGTGCAACTGAGTATCAGTGGGACAGCCAGATAGGTAGCCCTCCTTGCCCCATCAGGGCTCTGGCTTTCTCCACGGCATCAGGAGGCA
>NW_015171549.1:373524-390602 GCF_001447785.1 Gekko japonicus
AAGTCTGGCTCGTCTCAGCGTTCTCTTCCCCGTCCTCCCGACACCCCAGTCGTCGAGGAGTTCCTGGAGGTTGCGTTTTTTGTTGTTGCTGCTTTTGAAATGTAGGAATTTTTTGCGGGACATGAGCCCCACTTCTACTTCCATGGTTTGGCTGCAAACATGACTGATCTTTGACCATGTTAAGGTCTTTTTAATAATGCTAACACAAATTTGACAGAAGAGCTTAGCTCTTTGGCAGACATGGCTAAGTCAAAGAAGGAACAGAAGGGGGGACATAAAAACTTGACTAAGTGTAGAATCAATGCAGTCATGAGGTAATAATCCTCGGTTAGTGCTAATCCTTTCAGAACTTCATATCACTTCCTGCCCACTAAGAGCATTCTTTGCTTCTGCTGCTTCATTTATATTCGATATATAAAGCTTAAATTATCAGCAAGAAAACTTCCATTCTCTCCTTTTGGGAAACATTTCTGGAAGAACCCCTTGCCCCCCCCCCCAATCCCTAGAACAATTTTTCCTGACTTTTTGTTGTTGTTCAGTCGCACAGTCGAGTCCAACTCTTCGCGACCCCATGGATCATCTCCCGCCAGGCCTTCCTGTCTTCCGCTGTCCTCTGAAGTTGGCTCAATTTCATGTTCGTTGCATCGATGACACTGTCTAACCATCTCATCCTTTGCCGTCCCCGTCTTCTTTGACCTTCAATCTTTCCCAGCATCAGGGTCTTCTCCAGGGAGTGCTCCCTTCTCATTGGGTGGCCAAAGTATTTGAGCTTCAGTTTCATTATCTGGCCTTCCAGGGAACAGTCAGGGTAGGTTTCTTTTAGGATGGACTGATTTGATCTTCTTGCAGTCCAAGGGACTCTCAAGAGTCTTCTCCAGCACCATAGTCAAAATAATCTATTCTTCGGCGCTCGGCCTTCCTTATAGTCCAACTCTCGCAGCCATACATGACTACTGGGAATAGCATTGCTTTGACCATGCGGACTTTTGTTGGCAGGGTGATGTCTCTACTTTTTATCAAGCGGTTTAGGTTCGCCATCGCTTTCCTCCCAAGGAGCAGGCGTCTTTTAATTTCATGGCTGTTGTCACAGTCTGCGGTGATCTGGGATCCCAGGAACGTGAAGTCTGTCACTACTTCCATGACTTCCCCTTCTATTTGCCAAGGAGTGATGGGGCTGTATGCCATGATCTTAGTTTTTTTGTTGTAATTCTGTGCCCAGTTACATGGGAGTAAACCCCAGGAGCTCAGTGGGACTTGAGTTCATAGGTCCAGGCTGCCTGAATTCAGCAATATCACAAGTTTTGCTATATCTGCCTGGATGGCTGGAACCTGCCCATATGCCAACTGCATGTCTAAATGTATGTAATTTGTCAGTTTTTAAAATTTTATTACTCATTGTCAGGGGTCAATTTGTATTAAAAAGAGGTGCAGGAGCTCATTAGTATAACTCATTAGCATAACTTATTTGTATATGCCACACCCCCTGACATCACCGGAAGTGTGTCAGAAGGCAACATCCACCGCTCAGGCGCCACTGGACTGTTTTGGATTACTACCTATGGGGGGGGGGGGAACATGCAGATCTGTATTTGCAGAGGGGGGAGGGCTTGTACCTAAATAAAACTTGGTCTTAAAGGTGCCACTGGACTGTTTTGGACTGGGGGGGCTCTGCAACTTACCTGGCTGCTTCTTGCTCTGACTGAGGGCTGCTGGGAGCAGGGGGTGGGGCTTGTTGCATGTGCCCTCCCCCTCAGCTCTTTACTGCCGGAGCTCCACTCCTGTGCACTCCTGCAGGAAATGACCCCTGCTCATTGTATACTTAGATATATTTCTCAGTCAGCTGACAAACGGGAGAACCCTCTAGTTGCCTGTCTTCTGATTCCCATCCGCCTCTGGCACCCGGCACTCACTTGCTTGGGAGTCCCAAGTCCTGAAATCTCATATTTGCTAAGAAGCATGTCTCATATCTGACTGTGTGACGGATCTCTTGCTTCAAAGTCACTACATTTTTTGGCATCACATATGTGCCAGCTAAGTCTGCTCAGAAAACATTGCCCCATCTTTTGTCAACAGAACTAAAAAACAGCTGCTTTAATGCTTGGTTCTGTCAGCAGAATGCATCATTAATGTGTCTGGATACAGGTGAATAGGTGTCCATGGAACGTGCCGGCCCACTGACTTTCACACACCACTGTCTATGACTTTGCCCTCCATAATCAAATATGTCCTGTGCAAAAGAATCCTGGCACATCTGTAGGGTAAAAACAGAGTTGAGTCCAACAGGAATTCTGGATTTCGGTTTCTAAGAGGTCATATGAAACAATTCTTGGATTTGCCCTGACCGGGATAGCCCAGGAGGCCAGCCTGATCTCATCAGATCTCAGAAGCTAAGCAGGGCCGACTGTGGCGAGTACTCGGATGGGAGACCTCCTTGGAATGCCAGGGGTGGGAGGAGGGGGGCAGGCTTTATTCAGCCAGCGCTCCAAATATCCTCCAGGCCCCCAGTAGGGGTCAGTCAGTCACCACAGGTCACCATGACTTCCAGGTGCACACACACTCACATACATACATGCACATATAAAAAATACCCCACCCCACAAAAAGCAATTCTTGGATTTGATTTGCTTAACCACTGGTAAATGTCACTTTAAACGACTGTCCCTATTCTGTATCTTCTGTGGTGTCCTAATGGTAGATTATACTGACTAGTCAACAATCAAACGCCAGCAGCACTCTGTTCTCTCCTGGATGGGGGCGGGGGCGGGAAGTGCCATTGAGTCGCAGCCAACTTGTAGTGACTGCTCACGAGGCTTTCAAGGCAAGAGACATTCAGAGATGGTTTGGCATTGCCTGCCTCTGCGTGGCAGCCCTGGGCTTCCTTGGTGGTCTCCCGTCCAAGTACTAGCCAGGGCCGACCCCGTGCTGAGCCTCCCAGGTCTGGTGAGATTGTGGGATTGCTAAATGCAGGAGATAAAACGTCCTCCGCCTTTAAGCTCTAAGCGAGGTTTTATGCATGGGAATGGGCACTGGAAGCTCCTCAGGGCAGAGAGGTCAAGAAGATCCCACAAAGCCTCAGTTCAAGGAGCAGGACATCTTTTCTCTAAGTCATAGCAGCCATACCCTTTGGGTAGTGAGACGAAGTCACATTTAAGTCTTACTGAACTCAGCATTTAGGGACTAAACATTGCTAAAAGTTACATAATCTAATGTAAAATATGAGATGTAATACAGATAGCTATCAGTAGATTTCCCGTATCATGCATATTTTGGGGTGGGGGTGGGTTCAACAGTTTTTTATCAAGTGTTCCCAGGATTTTTGTTGAAACCATCCGGCAACCGTGCGGGATGCATAAACCTGGAGTTATGTTTGCTATCTTCCAATTCTCCGGCAGGGAGACCAATTTTAGAAATAAGTTGCGTATTAACTGACTCGGTTCTGTAGACATCTCCCTTGAAAACAGTGGCTGTGAAGTAGCTAGCCCCCTTCCCTGCCTTCCACAGTAAAGACCGACACAAAGGATTTGTTTGGCTCCTCTTTAGTCTCCCTGTCTTCCTTCAGCAATCCTTTCAGTCCTCTGTCATCCAGTGACCCAGCTGCTTCTCTGGCTGGTTTTCTGATATAAAGAAATTCTTATTATTCATCTCAATATTTAGCAGATACGCTCCTCAGATTCTTATTTTGCACACCTGATCTTGAACTTTTGTTTGTTTTGCCAAATGGGCTCCTCCCAGGCATGCCAGCCTCAAGGTGGGACTTGGGGAACCCCCAGCATTACGGGTCTTCTCCAGACGACAGAGATCAGTTCCCCTGGAGGAAATGGGTGCTTTGGAGGGTGGGCTCTGTGGCACTGTGCCCCACTGAGGAAGTCCCCGTCCTCCCCAGGCTCCTCCCCCAACCTGGATCTGGCAGCCCTACCCCACCCCACCCCCCAACTGTGGCCGGAGGAACCGGGGAACCCTCTCGCTCCTCCTTGCTTTCCTCGCGTAGGCCAGATTTCCCCCCCCCTTTTTTAAAAGATGCCTTCTTGCTTTTTTACAGCTTCCTTGCCTACTCCTTGACCACCCTGACATCCCCTGGGATTTGGTGGAAGTTCTCCTGAGTTGCCGAATACATTCTACGGCCGTTTCAATTATTACAAGCATACTGAAGAGATTTGACCCTCTTTATTCTCTCTTTCAGCTTCCTTTTGACTGATACTCTAATTTTTGAGAAGTTTCCTTTTCTGACCCCAGGGGTACCTGAACTGGACTTTTAGGGCATCTTCCATTTTCATAAATGCTGCAGGGAATCGCTGTGTTCCCACCTTGTTGACTCAGACACTCACCTCTCGCACCATGTGCACCATTCAGAATCGGGGCCCGAGTCACCTCCCCTCTCATCAGTTCTTTAACTAGCTGTTCCAGGGCACAATCATTCGTGTCTCTCGGTCATGACTGGAATATGCATGGACCCAGACAGTGTGAGGAAGCAGCCCATTATTTCACAATTTCCTCCTCTGGTCATCTTCCTTACATCTTTTTCCGCTTCAGGTTGCCCTCAGACTTTTGATTAGGCGGGCAATAGTATGGGACCCACTTTTAAGCTGCCTTCCAGGTATGGAGCCTGTACCCATAGCAATTTTGTGGGATAATTTATTCCTTTTCCTACCTTATATAACCCTCTTTGACATACAGAGTTAATAATGGTATCCCACTGGTTTTCACAGTTCCATCAGATGTCTAAATCCGTCACTGTATCGACATTCTCATTTACTACCAAACTATTTATCTACTTATTTATAAAAATGTTATGCTGCCTCTCCACAATCTGCTGGTGGGAATCACAACTAAAATAATAAAAACACAACCAGCCAGTTAAACAAAACAAGCCTATAAAAAGTCAGTAAAATGACAAATCAATTTTTAAAAAATATCTTAGCTTGGCATATAAATCTAGCATTGGCATATAAATAACTCCACCTTGTTTCCTTCTCCAAAATGTCTCAGCATGTCTATTCTGTTATGTATTGGGATTGAATCATCCCTGACTGAATCACCCCAGGGACTGGCTGAGCTTGGAGCAAAAGAACAATAGCCTGCCAGGACTCTGGAAGTAACCAGTCTAGTAGTAATGTCATGTAAAAAGCCCATCACTGGGAGTGGGGTGTGCTTGGGTGTGGCCATGGCATGCTATCTAACAGACCGGAGGCTCTGGGGCCTTGTCTTGCTCTTGCTGAAATCACAAATAAAGTGGAGCTGATCACTAGGCTCCAGCCTGCTCATCCATGGAACCCACTGTTTATTTCCTATGCCCCTCTACTCATAATTTCCTGCCACATTCTGTCAAGTTCTACTTTTCCCCCATTTTGATGACAGAAAATGCATCTTATATTATCCCTTGGGGATCCTCAGTGCCTGCCAGGAGTTAGCCTAAAGATGCTCTGCAGTGTTTTTCATAGTCTGGTCCCATTTTACTTCAAGTGGAGCCTCTTTTGTATGAACATTCAGGTGGGTGGCCATGTTGGTCTGAAGCAAAAGAACAAAGTTTGAGTTGGTCTTGAAGGTGCCACTGGACTTTGTTCTTTTGTACAAAGTTGGCTTCTTCCAAAGCATTCCCTGGGTGCCTGAGGAGCATAAACCCTTTCTCCATCCACCCATTGAGGCTCCTTGTTTCCGCTGGTCTAAAAATGCTACTTTAAAGGCCCACCAAGCCTTTACCTTCCTACCCAGCAAAGTAGGTGTCCCCTCCAGGACCACTTGGGTACACTTCCCAACAGTGCTCTCTTCCCCAGACAACCTACCAATCTATCTAGACAGTTTCCATACAGAATCACCCATTACCCAGAGCCCCTTCTCTCTCCCTCGAGCGCCAGAGGTTAGCGGTTCGTCTTCTGAGGCATGGCTCCTTTCTAAGGGATGGCTTCCTTCCTCCTCAGCCTGGCACCCTGTTGGGGGTGGGCCACAGCTGGGTTGCCAATTTGGTGTACTGGTTAGGCACACGGACTCTAATCTGGGAGAACCGGGTTTGGTTCCCCACTCCTCCACATGCAGCTGCTGGGTGGCCTTGGGCAAGCCACAGTTCTCTCAGAGCTGCTCTCTCAGCCCCACCCACTTCCCAGGGTGTCTGTTGTGGGGAGGGGAAAGGAAAGGAGTTTATAAGTCGCTCTGAGACTCCTTCAGATAGTGAAGGGTAAGGTATAAATCCAACTTCCTCCTCCTCCTCTTCCTCTTCTTCTTCCTGGCTCTTGACAGCGTGCCCCTTTCACTGGCACCGACCATTAGGAGCCTGGGCATGACCCTGGATGCCACCTTGTCAATGGAGGCCCAGGTTGCGATGGTTGCCAGGCTGGCGTTTCTCCAACTGTGCCACGTTTGGCAACTGGCTCCCTACCTGTCCCACTGTGACCTAGCCACGGTAATCCACACAATGGTCACTTTCAGGATAGACCACTGTAACTCGCTCTACGCCGGCCTTCCCTGGAGGCTGGCTCAGAAGCTCCCACTGGTCCAGAATCCAGCCTGTGCTGCGCAGCTGCCCTGGCTTCAAGTTCAGCTGCCCTAGATCAAGTCCAGGTTGCTGGTCCTGACCTTGAAGGCCCTGAGCAGTCCGGGGCCCACGGACCTTCGAGACTGCCTCTCTCAGGATGCCCCAATGCAGCGTTACGCTCAGGTAGCAAAGACCTACTGGTGGTCCCTGGCCTGAAAGAGACCCGGCCATCCTCCTCCAGGGCCAGGGGGGCCTTTTCGGCCCTGGCCCCCACCCGGTGGAACTCTCTTCCGGAGAACGTCCAAGCCCCGTGGGGTTTACCACCTTTCCGCAGGGCTCGTAAGGCAGAGATGTTCCGCCAGGCACTTGGCTGGGGACAGGGACGGGACAGGGAGCCCGTCTGGCCTTCTCAAGTCTCTCGCCCCACCCCCCTCACCGGCCCCACCCCCAGGAGGCTATGGGAAGTTGCAGTTTTCCTGTTGAAATCCCCTGCCATCTTGGAATAGCTTGTTTTATTTATTGACTCTGTACTATGTTTTATTATTGGTTTTAGCTTAATCCAAAATTATTTATTGTCCCATTCTGTTGTAAGCCGCCCCGAGCCTTGCTTGCAGGGGAGGGTGGCCCAAAAGTCCAAATAATAAATGAACAGTAAAACAAGACCCTCATTCTCCAGGGGGTGGGAACAAGAAGGCTGCAGCAGGTCCCTGAAAGTTTCCTCAGTGCCCCTCGTTGCCTCTCTCGGCTTCTCCGGCGCAGCTGTGCCCCGGCTTTCCTTCAGGGTATCAGTTGTCTGATGTTCTTGGCAAAGTATACAGAGACTATCTATAATCTGCTGCAGAAGGTTATGCTCAGCTAAATACTGGCATCTGGAATGTTTATGAAAACAGTGTGACAAAATGTTGCCTCAATATGCATATGCATATATTCAAATGGGGGGGGGGAGAATCCAATATTCCAAAGGTGTCCTGGGGACTATGGAAGACAGGTAATAAAATGGTTGCCTCTGCCTTGGACTCTGCACACTCAGATATCATTAATGTTCCAAATCTGAACCAAATTCCTGTGGGCCATGACATATATGAAAAGTTACGAAATTCAATCTTTGTAAGCTATTTTTATTCTTAGAAGGTCAAAACCTCATAATTGAGTTCAAGAAGCAACCCTGCCGCATTCATCAGACGCAGGTGGTGTTAAAAACACAATTTTTCCTCTGAAATATCCCAAACAGTTACCTTTTCCAGAAATGTCTAAATGTCCCGTCCAAGTACTAGCCAGGGCCGACCCCGTGCTGAGCAAGGAGAACAGCTTTTCATAAATCCCTGAGAAGGCCGTCGCTCCACTTTAGTCCCATTCTCTCCCCCCCCCCCCCCGACATCCCTTTTGGGATTTTAACGAGGCCTAGAGGCTTGGGGGGGGGGAGGTCAAGGGAGCGTGGAGAACAGACTCCATAGCTCCCAGCGTTAATTGTTTGGGCTTCCATATCCCAAATCCTCCTCCGTACCACCCGCAAAATAGCTGTTTCACCACAATTGTACAGGGAGGCCAAAATCAATTCCCATGGTTTTGATTTTCTCCATAGATCAGTTGCCCTGGAGAAAACAGGTGGTTTGGACGGCGAACTTTATGGCATTGTACCCCACTGAGGTCCCTGTTCCCCGCCCCCTAGGCTCCATTCTCAAATCTCCAGGAGTCTCCCAACCTGGATCTGGCGACCCTTACCCCCCTATCCCCTGCCGGTGGACAGGGAGGACCTGACAACCCTAAGCACACATATGTTCTAGTCCGGGGGGTGGGGGGGAACACATGTAAGGAGGCCAATGAAATAAAGAGGGCAACACAGGAGGCTGGTGCAGACAACCACGTTAACTGAATGCAGGGAGGAAAAGTGGTAACAAGCACACTGACCCCCATCCATGTGCATGATCATTTTTTTTGGGGGGGGGGGGGGGGGGTCTGCACCATTCTTGGAGGATTTCTCTGAAGTTTCTCTGCTTTCTTTCCCTCTTTCCTAGATTGCCCGAGAGCTGCATCAGTTTACGTTTGACCTCTTAGTTAAGTCCCACATGGTCAGTGTGGATTACCCAGAAATGATGGCTGAGATCATTTCGGTGCAAGTCCCGAAGATCCTCTCTGGGAAAGTGAAGCCGATCTACTTTCACAGCCAGTAATGGAAAGGGGGCCAAGACCCAGCCCCCCCAGCCCCCCCACTGATGCCCTTTCAGCCGTCGCTTGCCTGTTCTCTCTGCACTAGAGCACTGCAGTGCCTTGGATATGCAGTAACAAAACACTGCCTGCTGGGATCTCCTTACATTTTGATTTGACTTTTTTTCTTCTTGGGCTACCCTGCAAGCTGAGTTACGTGACCTGGCTTTTGCCCCTGTTTTGAATGGTGTGCCCCCCAGTTGTTGCTGTTTTTTGGGAGGGGAGTTGAGGCACAGTAACAATCAGGCATGATGCCAAGTGACATTTGTTTACATGCTCGCACATTTCCCACCACGATTTTGTGGTCTTTTGTGCTGCCGTGGAAGCTTTGAGCTTTGAAACACACACAGAGAGACACAAAGACACACATCTCATTTTAGTTGTTGTTGCTATTGTTGTTATTCTTTTTTTAAAAAAAACAAGGTAACAAGCAAGTTAAAAACAAGAACATATTGGGAGTGGGTAAATTTTTCTTACCGTCATTTTTTCAGTGGGGTCCCCCCTGTCTCCAAGATGCAAAAGGATTTCCTCAGAGTATATGAGAGCAGAACACATATCTGGAAATCCAGTGCGAAAAATCAGTCCAGGAGATTGTAGTGAATTTCAGAACGAACCAACAGACAATAAGAAGACCTCTTTTTGCAGCTGTGGGCCTCACATGAGCCCAAATCCTGCAAGCGTGGGTCTGTACAACTGGGGCCATATTTCTGCATGCAAGGAAAGCCTCAGGCACCCTGCCGGTGCAAACTGTGCACAGAGAGCCATGTCCCCACTGCTCAAACCAGCAACACCGACCTCTCAGCCTCTCAACAGAATTACTGCCACGTTCCTGCCTGCAGCCTTGTGTGCCGCTTTGCCATGGCCTTGCTGGCATCTCTGTGGGCCTCAAGATTCTCCTGGCCGGGGAAAGAGCCCGAGAGGCACTGGAGTTCTTGCGCTCATCAGAAAGAGCCAGAAGAGTGTGAGGGGGTTGCCAATGCCAGAAAGACTAGGACTGTTTGACAACCATTTTTTTTCTTCTGTGGACCACAAGTTAAAATTAATGCTTGCCCAGTGACTGATCACATTCCATAAGGACCACTTGCTCCTTCACATTGTGAAAGGCAGGCTTCTGGTGCTGAGTGCCACCCACTCTTCCTGTCCTGCTCACCGGCGCTGCCAGCCTATGTCTGAGGCCTTCGCCCCATGGTGCCTCCTGCTCAGCTGAGCTCACCTGGAGGTGCCTCTTTGCTTGTGGAGGTCCCGGAAGCAAAGCAAAAACAGAACTCTGAGACTTTGAACTTTGAGGAACTATATAGCATTTTGTCCTGATCCACTCCACTGGGGAGTCTTTTTTAAAAAAAATGGCATATGTTTCATGGTGCATTGTGGAAAGGGCTATTTGTGGCCCTTTCCCATACCTGCAATTTCTGTCAGATGTCAATTGAGACTGCTAGTCCCCACAGGGATAACAGAACCCACCCACCTCCGTGGATGAAGCATCCTTTGGTGTGTAGTAAAAGTCTCATGTTCTCATGAAGCTTCACGAGAATATGTGTGGCCCTCAGCCACAGACTGTCACAAGCTGATGATACACGGGACTCTAAGCTAAGCAAGAAGAATGTATTGCCAGCATGACATCTTGAAATCCTCAGGATTCTTTGGGGGTGGAGGGGGCTTCTTGTTTTGCTTTGGTTTTTTTTTTAAAAATCAGTGATTTGAGACACTTCATTGGACAGCTCAGTTTAATGTGCCAAAGGCACATTGGTTCTCATAAGAACCACATTTATATATATCTTGTTTAACCCCTCCCTCCAAAACACACACACACACACAAACATGGTTTGCCAACAACCCCTCCCTCCAAAACACACACACACACAAACATGGTTTGCCATCTCTTGGGAATATCAACACAGGTCCAGGCACAGTTACTCCATCCCATTATCCATAAGCAGTAAAGCTTTTGTCTTAATGTGTTGGGGGGGGTGAAAGTTTGTCCGTCTGCAGCAGTTGGAGCTGTCTCTTCTCTTCAGTGGCACTCTGGCAGTTCGGCTTCTTTCTCGCATGCTCCAAGGGCCATCAGAAGCAACCGTCAAGAACTCTCCATTAAACCATTGTAGAGGTGGATTGTGGAAATGACCACTGCCCTCACACACGCACAAAATGTCCAGATAATCGGTTTGATGCTTTTCCAGGTTTGCAGCAGAGCAGTTTTGACTGCTCAGGCTATCCAGCACCAATGCTGTCTTTTGCAGTAGGAGTAAGTGTGTGACCGTCTCTGCTGGCTTCCCTGCACTGTGGGGAGTTACTGTCATTGTACTGGAAAGCCTTGTTTGGGCTTCCTCACACACACTTGGAGATGGCAGCGTGGCCTGGCCCACCCGAAGGTGCCCTCGATGCAGGAACAGCCCCCTTTCAACAGAAGCCGAATGGGTGAAAAGCGCTTCGCATTCAGAAGCAGCCACAGCTCAAATCGAACACAGATTTCTTATTTCCTCTGCAGAAGAAGAATGTGTCAGTTGGAAGCCACCAGCACCCCTCGTTGCCCTGCTGTTCGGGGGCAAACAGCAGAGTCCCATACAATACACGAACAATTATGAGTCTGTTGTTGGAACCCACTGTGAATTGCTTAGAAGAGATTTGTGTGCCAACTTTGAAGTGCCATCCATTGACTGCTTAAGTTCTCTCTGCTGACATATATTTGTGGTTTGCCTGTCCAGACTTTTCACTGGGGAATGGCATGCTTTTTGGTTCCTTAGCTTGTGTGTGCGTGCGTGCGCATGTGTGTGTGAGCCTCAAGGTGTAACAAACACACCCCCCCCCCCAATATTCAGCTCTCTTCCAGAGGCATTTGTCAACCTGGATTTGTCCATGTGTGCCAGGAAGAGTAGTCCAATCCCTGCAAAAATGACAGAGTCCTCCACCACCCTTAGGACTGGTATGAAGAGTGAGGCGGCACCTGACATGGCCGTGCCATATGGCAAGCAGCTTCTCCACCTGAGGACATTGCCTGGGCCTCCACAAGTAGCCACAATGGCCGTGTGCCCCTCGAAAGGCCCACAGGGCTCCTTGTGCTTTTTGCAGCTCCACCACAACTGCTCTTTCAGGAGCCGCCCCTTCTCTCTACCAACAGGCAACACATGGCCTGTGTGGCGCTGAAGAGGACGGGCAGCCTGTGGGTGGCTGAATCACAGCTACGATCACTGAATGATCTGCTCAGAATGCATATAATGAAAAACTATGTAAATACTGGGGGGGGGGGAGTGAAGTATTTTCTTCAGTTTGCCACTGTGGCTGCTGCTACAGCAGTTTAAAAAAAAGAAGGGAAAAAAGCTCGGGGAATACCAAAAGCCCCTGGCAATATCTTAGCCCTCAGTCCTGGTTTTTAATGATGCGTTGTTATTATTATGCATTTGTAATGTTTTACTTATTGCTTGAGAACATTTTATTCAGCTCTTTGAAAGCTGCCTTTCTAACTACGCAGTTAGCTCAGGCGACCTTGCATTCTGATTGGCTAGGCGAGGCAGGTGACATCTGACATGCTGTACTTAAAGCTCCCACATGGTGAGCATGAGAGAGGGTGAAGGGAAGAGGGGTGTGCTGAAGAAGCACATGGCAGCACTCCAGCCAAATCTTGAGGGGGGACAGGATCCTGTTTGGAGAGGCACGCATCTTTATCTGTACACATGACACCAGTCCCTGGGACTCAGACTGTGTGCACAGCTGCTGTGGAAAGGACTTACTAGTTCTCTGTAAGCTCCGCTTTGGCGGCTCTGAAAGCAGTAGGCACATCAACAGAAGCAACGCCCAGCCTATTGATGTGGGGTTTTTTAGCCAGTTGGTTAGCAGCAAAGAAAGACTGGCTATTTGGCTCCAGTTGGGTATAGTGCATAAATGACCGCACCCCTCCATAATACACTTTAAAAAAAAAAAAAAACCTTCACTTAAAGATCCTTTATATGTATTGGTATCTTTTGCTCTTGTTGTTTCTGAAGCATACTTCCGGTGCCTAGTGTGCAGTGGAACCCTCACACTCCTCTGGGGCTGCCTGGAGTCCCCTTTTCTGAGGAGGCCGCTTGTAAAGCTTCATTTGGTTTTCTTGTTCACGTGTGGCATTTCCCCAGAGTTTGCACTGGCAGTGCTATTGCCAAAGAGTGACGGTTCTAAAAGCCAAAGTCTTTTGTTCACAAATCAAAAGGCCTATAATCAAACTGGAAGGAGGCCATTGTCCGCACTGAAGCATGTGTCAGTGTGAGGTCCCCCCCCCCTTCCAATGTTGATCTGTGTGGCTGTACACTCTGCTCCCAATCTTGGTGTGCCCAGAGCTCCCAAAGACTTCTGCGGAGGAAGGGGCACGCCTTGGTTTAGAGGGACACGATTTGCACTAGGGGGGGCAGCAGGCAGAGAGACCGGCCCGTTCCCCCGCCCGTTCAGTGGCATGGAGGCTCTCCGTGCACACGGAGCGTTCAGGGTGTCAGAAATATCTGGGAATGGATGGTGGTTGCTACAGCACCTTGGGTGGGGGGGTGGTTTGGTTTTGATACATTCAGGTGATGCTGTGCTTGAACAATCACAAGATTGCTTAACACACACACGAACAAACACACATCTAATTTTGCAGCCTTCATATTGCACCTTGAAAGCAAACGAAGAACCTGTGAGGATGTGCTGAATTAGATGACAGTGGGAAGCTGCCGTGGGTCTTCTGCGCTCTCTGGATGAAAAGAAAAGCCGTCCTTGGGCTTCGGGGGTATTCTGGAGGCTTGCTACACGCACGGCACCGTCCTGAGTGGAGCTGCGGCCTCCGAAGGCTGTTGAATTGAATGGATGCGGAAGGGTGTGACCCTGCTTGGAGCGGCGCTGGCGGGCTCTCCAGGGCCGAGGGGCGTGGTCAGCTGTGCCCTTGCTAAGCAGTGGGTGAGCAGACTGCCAAGTGCAAAGGTTTGGGTGGCAGGCAAGCTTTCCTGTCGGAGCAGGTGGCTTTGGCCTTGCCTTTCCGGCCGATGGAACAGGGGACAGGAGCAGCCCTTCTCTCTGGCCTGGGCGGGGGGGGGGGGGAGGCTTGCGAGGCCCTCTGGGGGTGTGTGCTGCCCCCTGGCGCGGGCAAGAACTCAAGACCCTGCTGGGCATTTCGTGCCACCTTTTAAACAAAAAATATAAAGCTTTATTTTTAGCTTGTTTCCATCATTTAAAAAACATAAGATCTTCACCTGCATATATTTTTGTTTGTTAGATGGGGACCTGGGAGCAGTTGGGTGTCGTGGGTGCCTGCATGTCCGTGTGTGTAAGGGGTTGGGCTCTCGGTGAAAGGAAAGAGGTAGAATGATAAGCTTTCAGTTGTCTTAATGCAGCCAAATAAACTTGTGAAGCTATGAAATCTCAAAATCAGCAAGGCAGCTGAAATGTATAATATGTAGAGAATTTCATAAGTTGGGGTGTGGGATTGGGGTTTTTTTCCCTCCTCTCAGCTTTGAGAAACGCCAAGTGGGTTCTTGCAAAAATTCAGTCCATGACAGCCGATCTCTTCTGTCCTGGGGCCTCACCCAGAGCCTGGTGATGGGTCAGCCGACTTCCATCCCGGTGTGTTCCTCAGCAAGGAATTCTGTTCCGTTGACCGTCCACACAGGCCTCTTACCCTGTGGTGCCAAACACCACCCACAAGTTCTCCCTCTGGGTGGACTTTAATGCAGCCAGCATGAGACTCAGGCGAAAGGCACCTGGATGGAGCCGCTGGGTCCGGTCACCCAGGAACAGCTGCTCTGCGGGCTTCATTGAAAGAAAGGGACTTGGGACAAGGATGTTCCCTGGTGAACTGTACCCTTGGGAATCAAAGCACTCCGTCCCCAGAAGCTAGAGCCCCCACCTCCCCAGCCTGTGTTGAATTGCATTCATTTTGGCTTATCAGAAAGAAACCGGGGTGGGGTGCAGTTAGGCGGAGTATCATACCAAGAGGAACAGAGTCCCAAACAAAGCCTTTGGTTTCTCGGTAGTTCAGTCCATGGCTGGTTCAAAAAGAGGGTGGCCAGCCATCACTGGACCCGGGGGGGGGGGGGGGGGAGAGATCACATGCTGTACTTAAAGCTCCTTTTTTGTAATCTTGGATTCTCTGGTTGCTCCAATTATAATAAAAATGCAAAACTTTGTTGGAATAGACTTGTGTGGATTTGGCTGTGTGGTTTCTTTTTCATCATAAGGGAAAGAACATCTACTGTCTTTTCCCGGGGGGGGGGGGGGGCTGGCCCATTCTCCTGAGTTGGGAATATCATGTGTTGCTTCCTCATCCTCCCACCCTTTTGTTTAACAAAAGAAGGTCTGGAAAACCATCTTAACTTGATTAGTGATTCAGACAGAGAATGAGTATTTGGGTCACGGGTTGCCAGATGTGTGCTGGAAAATTCTTGGAGATTTGGGAGTGGATCCTGGGGAGGTCAGAGACCCCAGTGGGGTGCAATGCCAGAGAGAGCCCCCCCCCAAAAAAAAGCGGCCATTTCCTCCAGGGAAACTGATCTCTGAGGCCTGGCGATCAGTTATAATTCTGGGACTCCAGGTCCCTCCTGGAGGTTGGCAGCCCTAATTTGGGTCGGAGAAGCCCCTATAGATTCTCCAAGACTGGATTTTTGTTTGTTTGCATGCTTCTGTCTTTGCTGAGCGTAGGCACCAGGGCCTTTCCTTCCCACTGGCTCTAGTGAATCCCTTCTCTTTCTTGGAGTACTTTTGAACATGCATTGGCTGGGGCTGCTTTCAAAGACTGACCTCTGATCTCCATGTCCTACGGAACATTATGTTTATCAAGCATATGGTAAATTCAAAGCACTGGAGGCATCATTTGGATGAAGCTAGGCTGTGCTCAGTGAGAGAAAGAACACACATGGCCATGGTTCTGCTCAGAAAACTCCTGGAGATTTCGGGGGGGGGGTGGACTCTGGGGAGGATGGAGTTTGGGGAGGGCTCTCGGGAGGCTGCCATGCCAGAGTCCAACCTCCAAAGCAGCTATTTTCCCCAGTGGATCAGTTGTGTTTCCAGGAGATGTCCAGGCCCCACCTGGAGGCTGGCAACCCTGCTTTGTCACTGCACTGCTGGGCAGGGTGCTGGTGTGCCAGGAAGCCCGCATGCCGCGCATTTGCAGCTGAATGAAGCCGAGTGAGAGAGCACCCACCTGGAGGGCGCCTTGGTCCCGTGGCGGGGAGGGGAAGCCAGCGCTGGCCTTCGCTCAGGTCACCACCCCACCAGGACTGCCTCGCCAGGAGAAACGGAACTGGCTGCTGCTGCTGTACCCAGGAAGGCCACCCACAGACAGTGGCACAGCATCAGGGGGAACATCTGGAGACAGAGGTGGGCAGAGATTTGGGCACTAAAGTGGGGGAGACTTCAGACAGGAAAACAGAGGGTGAGCGACAGTTGCCAGCTCTGGGATGGGAAATTGCTGGGTTACTGGGGGTGAAACCTGGCAAGGACGGGGGTTGGAGAGGGGAGGGCCACCCCACCCTCCAAACCTGCCATTTCCTCGGGTGGGGGGGGACTGGTCTCTGTCCTCCGGGGATCAGATCGCCAGGCCCCGCCTGGAGGATGGCAACCCTTGGGGGGAGCACAATGTGTGATTTGTGTGGGAAAAGCCGAGAGGAGATCCACGGGGCTGGCAGCTCTGGCCCCACCATGAGCGCCAGATGGCTTTACTCACTTCTTGGTGGCGCATCAGGCGCTGTGTGCATTGGAGCCAGGCCCAGCCACAAAGGGCGCTGAAGGGCCAGAGGCAGGGCGGGCTCTGCATGGCCTTTGGGATGACCCTCTGGGGCACAAGGCCCTGGCCGGACGCAGTGAGGAACTGGAGGTTTCTTGGACCCCTCCCCCCAGCCGTCTGTCGAGGCTGCCCGTCTCAGTTGAGAAATGAAGCCGACACACCCATGCAGGAGCACGCACATGGCCCCAGGAAGCTGCCCTCTGCCGAATCAGACACACACACAGGGTCAATCTCACCTACTCATACAGGCCATGGCTCTCCAGGGAGGTCTTTCGCATCACCACCTGCTGGTCCTTCCCACTGGAGAGGCTGCCAGGGATTGAACCCGGGGCCTTCTGCATGCCAAGCAGATGCTTTGCCACTGAGCCACAGGCCCTTCCCAAGAACAGAGACAGAAATGCCCCCCCCCCTTTGCCAGCTTGCATTTATAAAGGGTATCAGCCACGTGGTGGGGCTCTTCCACCCCACCCCCACCTGAGTGCCAAGCAGCAGCTGCAGCCTGGGCCGCCTGGGGGCTTCTTGGGGCAAGGGGGGGCGGGATCAGCCTCACCAATGTTGGCAGTCTTTTCAAAGTTGGTTTATAAATATTTCAAGGTTATTTTTTAGAACTAATTTTAAAAATAAAATAAGACCAGCCCAGCTCCTATATGGTCAGCTGCTGAACAGGACCGCTCCACCCCCCCCACG
>NW_015171549.1:390618-391181 GCF_001447785.1 Gekko japonicus
GACATGCAGGGCAGCTATGGGTCTGCAGGCCTTGTTTCAAGGCTTCAGGTGATTCAAATCAGTCCAGAGGCATTACACACACACACACCCCAAAAAACAAATCCAGACCACTCTCTAAGCCCGGTCAGCTGCACCTTGGAAACTAGGGCCAAGGCAAGGTTTGGCAAGGCAGTTTTCCTGTGAAGCGGCCCCAAAGCAAAACCTTCACAAGGCCACAGACAGACAGACAGACAGACACACCGGGGCGACGTTTCCCAGGCCCGTGTCTCCTGTTTCTGCCGCCAGCCTCCCCTAATCCCCCCCAGCCTTGATCTCACCAACGCCGCAAATGTGCTTTTGCCAGCGTGTGCTTGCAAAGCAGGCCACTTAATCAAAAGGACACGTTTGCAGCAGCAGGTACAGAACAACCTTTCCATGGAGACTCCGCCGTGCGCGACAGGCCCCCTCCCCGTCGGCAGCCTCGCTGCGGCCGCTTGCAGATTGCATTTCATGGAGGCTGAGGCGCACCGGCGCGGAAACCTCTTTGGCTTATTAAAGGGGGGGGGGAGCGGGGCGCGGCGCCT
>NW_015171549.1:391198-391593 GCF_001447785.1 Gekko japonicus
CCCCCCGCAAGCCGCCCCCCCCCCCCCCCGGCCGGAATCCGGAGCGGTTCTCTTTGGGCGCTCTCCTCGGGGTCTGGAGGCTCGGCAAGCCCATCGAGCCGCCCAGGAGGGCCAGCCGGAGCCGGCGGGCCCCGAGGAGACGGTTCTTCGGGAAAGCAACAGAAGGAGCCGCTCAGTCCGAAGTCCCATCGGGCTAGGAAACCTCTTCAGTCCGGCCGAGGTCGATGCCGCCCGCCCGGAGTCCTTTGCTTCTTCCCACAATGGCACCGGACAGGGGGATCTGCGGGGGAGATGCAAAGCACCCAAGACCAGTCCTGCACGTTCCGAATGAACTCTTCCAGAGACTCTCGCTGTCCGGTTTCAATGATATTTCCGGGCACTCTGGAGAGCCTGCG
>NW_015171549.1:391615-394869 GCF_001447785.1 Gekko japonicus
GCCCCCCCCCCCCCCCGCTGCCTGCCTCTCCGGTGCTCAAGCCAGGTGCTAAGCTGGGCGCATGGGGGGGAGGGGGGGCTACAAGGCTCCTCGGAGGACGGCCCTTCTGCTTTTTCTTTTCCCCCCCCCACCGAGAGAGACCCCCCCAGCCGCATGCGCCGTCCCCTCTCGCCCCATGGGGGCGGCGCCAAGGAGGCTCACCGAGGGCGGCATGGAGGGGTCCTCTGGTCTGAGCAGGCCCCTCTCGGAGGAGGAAGCGGTGGCGGGTCTGCTACAGCCCCCTCTCTGCACCGCGCACGCCTACTTGAGCCGCCCTGCCGCTGGGCTCTTCAGGCGCCGCCGTCCACCTCCTCCCCGCCCTGCAGGCCACCTGTGCCTCAGGACAGGCCCTGAGCTCGCTTCCTTCCCCGCCTGCTTCTGGGTGCACTGGGCCCCGGAGGCGGCAGCAGTCCCCCGGTCAGGGACTAGATGCATGCTGGGCTTTTGGGGGGGGGGGGGGCAGGTGCAGTTTGGCACCCCTAAGGGCCGGCCTGCTCTAGGCAAATGAGTGAGCCGACCCTGGGGGTGCATTTTCCTTCCAACCTCCCTCCAAAAAGAGTCAGGCTGCAGTCATATGCTTTCCAACTGGATCTTGCCAGTTCACACAGTAAAAGCCAGTTGCAAAGTACACTGAAAGTGGATTGTTTGGGGTGTGTGACCAGTGGGGTGGGGTGGTTAGAATGCCCGGCTAGGATCTGGGAGGCCCGGGTTCCAGGGCCCAGGCCCAGTCCACGCAGGCACTTAAGTGAGCAGGGACAGGTGCCCTCGAGGAGGCCATCTTGGGAGAAGCTATCATAAGCAGCCAATATCATCATGCCCCTCTATAAATCAATGGTGCGACCTCATTTGGAATACTGTGTGCAGTTCTGGTCACCACACCTTAAAAAGGATATTATAGCTTTGAAAAAAGTGCAGAAAAGGTCAACTCGAATGATAAAAGGGTTGGAACACTTTCCCTATGAGGAAAGGTTAAGGCGCTTAGGGCTCTTTAGCTTGGAGAAACGACGACTGAGGGGTGACATGATTGAGGTTTATAAGATTATGCATGGGAAAGAGCAGGTAGAGAAAGAGGTACTTTTCTCCCTTTCTCACAATACAAGAACCCGTGGGCACTCCATGAAATTGCTGAGCGGTCGGGTTAGAACAGATAAAAGGAAGGACTTCTTCACCCAAAGAGTGATTAACACATGGAATTCACTGCCACAGGAAGTGGTGGCGGCTACAAGCATGGACGGCTTCAAAAGGGAATTAGATAAGCATATGGAGCAGAGGTCCATCAGTGGCTATTAGCCACAAGGTATAGCTAGGGGCTCTGGGGCAAGGGATGCTCTGTCTTCTTGGTGCTTGGGGGGGGGGTCAACAGTGGGAGGGCTTCTAATGTCCTGGCCCCACTGGTGGACCTCCTGATGGCACTGGTATTTCTGGCCACTGTGGGATACAGAGTGTTGGACTGGATGGGCCTTTGGCCTGATCTGTGGAGCAGAAGTCCATCAGTGGCTATTAGCCACAAGGTATAGATAGGGGCTCTGGGGCAAGTGATGCTCTGTCTTCTTGGTGCTTGGGGAGGGGGGGGGTCAACAATGGGAGGGCTTCTAATGTCCTGGCCCCACTGGTGGACCTCCTGATGGCACCTGTGTGACAGAGTGTTGGACTGGATGGGCCTTTGGCCTGATCCAACATTGGCGTTTCTTATGTTCTTAAGCTGCCCAGCAGATCTCCTTCCACAATGGTGGACCTGGGAAGCAAACCATTTCAAAGGGCCACACGACACCACTGCCCTGCAGTCCTTTGGAAGAACAGCCAGCGTGGGGCTGCTTCCTCTGGGCAGTGGCAGATATGAGAGGCAGTTAAGATCTGATCAACTTAAGCTGATTTGGCCTGACGAAAGTTATTGAAGACATGGAGCAACATGGCTATTCCGTGTTACAGCTCCTGGTGAGTCTCCCAAGCACACCCGACTTGGCAGAGGCCGAGACCAAGGGCTGGAGCAGAGACGCTTCCAGTCTGATCCGGCCCAGTTCATAACACTTGGGCTCAGCCCGAGACAAACACTTGCAGCAGAGGTGTCTTAGGTGAGGCCGCCACTCCCTTCAACTGGTCTATGGACCTGCCATTCTTAGTAGGGATGCCGGCCCCCTCCTGAGGCCTGGACATCCCGCGGAATGGCAGCTCATCTCCAGACTAGAGAGATCACGGATCCCCTGGAGGAAATGGCTGCTCTGGAGGGCGGGCTCTCTCTGTGGCACGGTGCCCCACTGTCCTCTCTCAGGCTCCATCCCCAAAGCTCTGGGGGTTCCTCAGCCTGGAGCTGGCAGCCCGACCCCCTCGCCAGCAGCCCAGGGGACCTGGCAGCCCTAATCCTTCGTTCCGAAGCCCTCCTCCAATTTGTCCTGGAAATGTTTCCTTGAGATCTTTTGTCTTGGACTGAATTAGCAAATGCTTTGCTGAATCAGTTCTAGAGGCTCCTCTGCTCAGACTTTTGGTTGGTCTCTGCCAAGGCAGGGGCTCTTATGGCTTCCGTTCTGTCCAGCTGAGCACAAAGACACGGTCCATCTTTGCTGTGCTCCCTCCAGCCCCCATAAGACACCGGAAGAGGTCCTAGTTCGGGGACTTCTGTCCATAAGTAGGAAGAAATTTATGAACAGAATTTGCCCATCGATCCTTAAAATTAGAAGTGTGTGAGCCATAAAGGGTACAGCAAAGTGCAGAATTGCAGGACAAGTGGAGACCCACAAGAAACTTGGGGGATAGTTATCTCATTCTTTGATTCCTCTCCTCACCCCCTACCTCTCTCACACTATTTCTCCTCCATGCATGTGACTTCCTGTCTGTTTCCGACCTGTCATCTTTCTCCTTGTTTTTCTGCCTCCCCACTTCATCACTCTTTCTCTCTCTTTCTGCCCCCACCCCACCATGCATTCTTTCTGCCCCCATCACTCTCCCAGCCTCCTGCCTGCTTCCTCCCCCACTCCGCAGAGCAGCAGCAGCAGTGGTGGCAGTGCTCCAGCTGCCAGCTCCAGGTTGGGAAATTCCTGGAGATTTGGGGGTGGAGCCTTGGGACAGTGAGGCTTGGGGTGGCAAGCAGTGTTCCCTCTAAGCTGAGTTAGTGTGAGCTAGCTCACAGTTCTTTAGCCTCCGGCTCACACATTTTTGTCTTCGCTCAGGAAGGATGGCTCCAGAGCAAGCTAATTTATGCGGCAGCCAAATGGCTTGCT
>NW_015171549.1:396305-404345 GCF_001447785.1 Gekko japonicus
AAGTTTCTCCTTCCCTCCCCCCTCCCCCCCTGTCAGCCCCCCAAACTTTCTCCTCCCCCCGGCAGCGTCAGCAAGGCTTTGCCAGCCCGCCAAGCTTTCCCCTTTCCCCTCTCAGCAGCAGCGGCGGTGAGGCCTCGCCAGCCCGCCGAAATTTGTCCTCCCCCCCCCACCGGTGGCGAGGCCTCATCTGTGGTGTGGGAAGCTGTGGGGGGTCCCTCTAAGCTGTGGTGGAGTCTTGTGAGCAAAAATTCTACTTTGTGAGATACTGACATGAAAGTTGTGAGTGAGCGATTTGGCTGCTGCATGAATCAGTTTGCTCTGGAGCCCTCCTCCCTGAGCTAGGGCAAAAAGGTGTGTGAGCCGGAGGCTAAAAAACCTGTGAGCTGGCTCACACTAACTCGGCGTAGAGGGAACACTGGTCCTGAGTGCATTCTGCAGAGCAGCCCAGTTGGCAATGGGGGGGGGAGCAGAAGAGGCGGTCACTTGCCGTGTGTGTTTGGGGGGTAGGGTTGCCTGCCTGGAGGTCCTCTGGAATTGCATCTGACCTCCAGGTGACGGAGAGCAGCTCCCCTGGAGAAGAGGGCTGCTTGGGAGGGGCATTACACCCTGCTGATGAGGCCCTCCAGCCAGCCCCCTCCCCAAGCCCTGCCCTCTCCAGGTCCGGGGTTTCCCCAACCCACAGTGGGTAACAACACCGGGTGGGGGGTTTATAGAGCTGTAGATGTACACACAGGCACACAAGCAGGGTTCCTCTCCCCCCCCCGGAGACCCCACAGCCCTTTCCCTGCTCCCTTCTCTCCTCCCCACCCATCAGCCCACCTACCTTGGTCTGCCCCTCTGTCTCCAGCGTCTTGTCCTCTCCTCTTGGCAGTCTGTAAGTGGGGAAGGCGTGGCCCAGTTGGGTGGTGCCAGCTGCCAGGCCCTCAGGCCCAGCGGCACAAGGAGCTGTGAGGGGGGTGGGGGGCAGCTCATTTTCCTCTCTGTGTCTTCCCTCTTTCTCTCCTCCTCCCACGCCCCTTACTTGTTCCCTCCTTTTCCCCACCTACAAACCAACCTACCTTTTATTTGCCACCATCTTCAGTTATATTTATTATTTATGTACTTCATGTATGCCCGCCCTTTCGACACAATTGGGACCCAAAGGAGTTCATGGTTCTCTCCTCTCCTCCTCCGTTTTCTCCTCACACGGGGTTGGTCTGAGAGGGTGTGGCTGGTCCCAGGGCCAGTCACCTGAGCTTCTGCAGCAGGAGGGAGATCGGAATCGGGGTCTCCCACACCCTGACCCTGAAACCCTGACCACGACATCTCACTGGCTTTTGTGGAGCGGCGGCCGCTGAGCAGCAGCAAGCAGCCAGGCATGGCCGCTGCACAGAACTCAGGGGGTGGCAGAGGCTGCTTCCGGGCCTCACCCAATGAGTCCTCCCCCCTCAAAGGCCCAAAACAGCCCTCGGAGGAGTTCTGCTTCCTCCCTCTGCCTTTTATGGATAGGGTAATACTGTTGTAGTTGCCTAGCAACAGCCACAGAGTACATTTGTTTCTTAAAGCTATAGTTGCTGCTTCTATTATTTGGGGAAGGGGGTTAACACCATAGGGGTTTTCCCCCAAGATTTCAGATTTTTCTGCAAACTTCGGACATTTCTTATGTTCGTTAGAAAAAATTTCTTGTCTGTTCATGGCTCCAGTCTCCTGATTTATGCACCCACAGGTTTGGCCACATTGACAAGCAGATGAGATATACATAAAACCAAGAACCTAAAAAGGTAAGCCAAACTGAGTAGAGGGCCAACAACTGAAACTTTATATATATAATATATAAGAATACATGTATTTATTTGAAAATAATTAAAAAACATATAGGAGCCCAATTGCACCTCATATAAAAATTCCAAAATCATACACACACGGGCCAATGGACTTGACCTGACATATTTCAGCCTGTTTAGGCCTTCTTCAGAGGTCAAACACAATGAGGAAGAAGTTGCCTTATACCATAATACAATACTATTATACAGTATGGATACAAAATGGACCAGAAAAGAATTGTTCCAAAGTGAAATTACTAGGCATAGAATAAAAGTATAAACGAGGCCTCCCAAGATCCAATCATATGCCAAATGATGTTTCACTGATGATTTCAATAATTGTTTAGTTCAAGCCAAAGTGTCCTTAGCAAGACAGGTCAATTGGGGGGGGTGGGGTGTTGGGTTGCCAGATCCAGGTTGGAAAACTCCTGGAGATTAGGGGATGGAGCTTGGGGAGGACAGGGACCTCAGGCCAGAGTCTCCCCTCCAAAGCATCCATTTCCTCCAGGGGAACTGACCTCTGTATTCTGGGAATGAGCTATAATTCTGGTGGATCCCCAGGTCCCACCTCGGAGGGTATTGATTCCAACACCAAACTACTTTGCAAATACCTAAACGGACTGATGTGTCTAAGTCGAATAACCCATTTTCTTTTCAGGGAGCAAAAAATAATTGCCCCTAGTCATCAAGTTTAGGATTAATCCATCTTTTCTAAAAAAATAAAAATCTGACAAGATGTAATTAGTGTGCATTTGGCAGAGGTGGGGGTGGCCTCACAGCATTTCTCATAATTATGGGAAACGAGGTCAGGCCCGAGGCTGGAGATTCCTCTTCTGAACCCTTGTATCAAGGACGTGGCTTTGATGAGCCTGCCTCTCCCCCCTTTCAGGATAATCTCCCTCAAAGCACATATTGTTATAGGGCTTTTTATTTCCCATCTTAGTTTCTCCGTCTCATATACTTAGTCCAATTTAACAAATTAGTCCACGTGGTTTTTTAGAGACAGAAGACAGGCAATTTGAAGAAATGGTTGCAGGGAACCCCCTTGTTTAATGGGGGCACTCTGAGAACATCACAGAGCTATGGCTCATTTGGACATTTTTGTTTGTGAATAAAATGTGCATTAGTATTAGGCTGTTTTGTGTTAAAATGAATAGATTCACCTAGCTAAGTTGCTAGGTTCTCTGTCTCTCTCTCTCTCTCTCTCTCTCACACACACACACAGAGCCAGGTTTTCACAGGGCTAAATCTTACACTAAGCCCTGTAGTATAGGAAAATGTCTCTCCATTAAAAGCAATAAAAATTAAGACCTGGACCACACACTGACCTTTGGGAATGAAGAATACACTCACAACTCTCCACATCCAATGAAAGGGCTTAAGTCTCCTGGATCTCTTCCCCCACTTTTTAAACATACATTTGTTTTATGGTTTTCCTCTTTGTTGACGGGCAATATAACCAAGGGCCATAGGTCTCCACACAAAGCCTACCGGCCCATGCAACAGTTTCCCTTCAGAGAGGTCCGTCCAGATGTAGACAGGGCAGCATCATGAGACGATGGGTGTGCGCTGGCTGGCTCAGCACACCCGCGAGGCCCCTGGTTTCTCCAGGCTGCCCCAGGTGCCTGCAGGGGCACTGGGGACTCCACAGCAGAACAGCAGCAGGGCCTCTACATGGTCTGGTGCTGCATCCAGGGCCGCCTCCTCCGCACCGGGATTCTGTGGGAAGACAGAGCCCATCTTGCAGCCGCTGCAGGCCATTGGGGTTGGCTTCAAAGCAGTGTGCAGTGGGCAATTCCACTGCACTTTTATCTAGGGAACAGGCAAGGAGGCAGTGCAGGACAACTTGATGGCAGATGACCGCCACATTTGTTTGTCATTCCAGCTCCATTACGACAGGTTCCAAGTGCTGCACCAAATCCTTGTACAACTCTCCCTCAGGACAGTGGTATCGATCCTTGTCTTTGTTTCCCAGGTGGATCTCTTCATAGGTCACTTCTTAAGAGACACCTTCATCAGTGCCACTGCTCCGAAAGGGTGTGCAATGCTTCTGCCATCTGGATTCTGCACTTCGTGTGGCTTGTCCAGACTTGGCGGTCATGGAGGCACTGGGAATGGAGGAAGGCAGCCACGGCCGAGGCATTGTCAGGCTCCCTGTGCCTTTTGCATTTTACAGCGCGCCTGTCATTGGGAGAGGAGGTTCCTCTATCACCCTCATTGATGTGCCCGGGGCTTGTCACCCTAGCGATGCCAAATGTCCTGGCTTCTCAAATGTCTGTGATCCTGTTTTCCTTACTATGTAAAGGCTACGTGCCTACAGGGGAGGGGGAGGCAGGGGACATTTCTGGTGGGCAAATGCCGTGGGGTGATTGGATCTTTAGTGCCTTTACTTGAATCCACTATATCTACAACCTTCGCCCATTTAACTTCAGTCCTAACAATAGATGTGTCCATCTATCTATCAACTGTCTCAATAAAGTTAGCTTTCTACTAACTGGTGGGTGTTGGGAACTGATTTAACCAGGAACCTGACAGGCATGCTGTTTGCCATGGTCAGACAGAACCGCCCCTAATGTCATCATCCCTCCCCCCCACAGATTAGGCCCCTCTCCCCATGCCAGCTGAAGGAGATGGAGTGAGGCATCACATGGATGCTCACCAAGGAATAACCTGCGACTCTGCACGCGGTCCAGACCCAGGTCCCCAGGGGCTGGCTGCCGAGGCTGGAGGCTTGATGTGCGACGGGGAACTGTCCGGCTCCTCATCGGGCGGCTGCTGGGCTTTCTGGGAGCCCTCGGTCCATTTCAGAAAATGCTCTGTCACTACCTCCCGGATGCCTTCCTTATAACGCAGCCTAGTCAGCTTTGCTTGATTCTCCTGGAGGGAGTCCAGGATTCAGTGAAGACAACTTTGCAGCCATGCTCCTTGGCAAGTATCATCCCTGTATAGTATTGGTGGCATCTGTGGCGAAATGGGGACCCACCCTCAGCCCTGGGAGACTGAGGTGCCGTCCTGTGGCTCGCAAGCCCCTGTTTTGGCCTTCTCACCCTGCCTGGTGGGACTATTTCTCTTTGTTAAATGCTGCCACCACTCACTGAATTGAGTTACCGCGTTCCTTGAGGGACAGTGAGACCCCACCTTGGGAAGTGGCTACCTTGATCTTTGGGTGCTCCCTGGAGAGTTGGCAACCCCTCAGACTTAGGTCCGTTTGTGTTCCCTGGCCTCCCTTTGCCCCTGGTAGCGTGCAGAGCGGGAAGGACCCTGGGGTTAAGGCACACCAGGCTTTTTAAACTCAACAAAGGAAGATTTATTTAACTATATACATATTGGGCACAGAAAATAAACACAGGCACTTCAACTCAACTGGGGCACAGAAAATAAACAGGACAAAAACGCAAGTCCTCTGTCCCTGCCCACACACCCTCTCTACCTCTGTAGTGGGTTGTGGCCTCAGGCCCGGATTTGCGTTCCCCCCTCCAGTTGTGGAGAGAAACTCCAGCCCTCCTGTTCAGGACTGGCCACCAGCACTGCCACCCTCCTGGCTCTCCACCACGGTCAATAGTGGCCTGGATGGCCCACGGAGTCCCTGGTGACAGGAGTCCCACCTGCGCTCTCACTGGAACCGGCCGTCCACATTGAAGACCAGGCTGAGACTGACTCCTTTCCCCTCAGGAGCCAAAAAGCCCCCTTCTCCTTGGCCCCGCCCCTGGGGTGTGTCCCCCTTTTCCCGCTCTTTCCCCCCAAGGGATGCTGGGAAGTGTAGGCAGGGAGGTACGGCAGATCCATTGTTCCCTGTGGAGTACCCCCCCACACACACACGTAAGGAACTACCAGGCTGGTATCCATTTTAAGGCCTGGCAGCCATTTCGTCACAGCATCAAAAACGGCAACTCGGCCCTCTTCAAAGCTCAGGTATGTCTGGACATCCTGAAGTGCCGGATGTCTCTGGACTGGACTGGCCTCCTCATTGTCTGGGCAGAAAAGACTTGTAGATCTGGGCGGCTTCCCAGCAGCATGGCCCCGTTCTGAACCCGTCTTCCCTTTCCTTTGGTGCCCTTAGAAGCTCATTGATTCATGCATGCTGAGCAGCAGAAAACACTTTATTTCTTTATTTTTAAAGATGCAAGGGCTAAAAGGGCTGAGACAAATTTTGCAATTGCTAGAGCGGTCTTAGGATCCTTATCGCTGAGCAAAAGAGCTGGGGGGTTTCACAGGGGGACGATCGGTGGAATCAAGGCTTAATAGAGTGATCCCTCATAATCTCAAAAACTCTGCATTCTGGAGGGAACCCAGCGGAGGCAGCAGGTGAGTCTTTTCAAGATGTAGGTTTTCCCTCACCACGCTCCCCACTGATGAAGTGGTAAACTGTGGCACAGAGGCTGGGATTTGCTGACAGGTCTTCCCTGTCTCCTCTGAGCCACAGGAGTGGGGGACTCTGCTGCATTTTGAGGGATTTCTTACTCTGTGATGCACTCACCAGACCCAACCATCTGTCTGGCAACTGCTTGGCAGGCCCCAAGAGGAGGGAGGCTGCCCCAAGGGCCCGGGGGGGTCCCCTCCACCATCATAAACGGCTGTGCCGCTGCAGAGTTAACAAAACACTCCGGACAACTCCTGGCCGGTCCCAAACACGACATTTAGCACGAGGGACTCCAGCGCCCACCAACACCTTTCCAGGTGCCCACTGAGCGCTTTTCGAATGGGCGGGGCATTTCCCAGCAAGGCTTCTGACTGGCCACTGGAGACTGCAGATCTTTAAAGATGCCGCTTTGGCAGCAGCTGCCACTGCAGCACTGTGTGGCTGAAGGTAAGCTGTGGTAGCCATTTTGTGACTGGCTCCACCTGCTGAGGCAGGCATTTTGTGACTGCAGCCATCACGCTGTGTCCAAAGCCCAGTGGTGCCTACAAGCTCAAAGCAGTTGGGGACCCCGACCTCGTGGATGGACAGTGCTGCTATGGGAAGAATGACTGCCCCAGATGTTCCAAAGGGACATCTTTAGTCTCCATTGGGACTAAAATGATAGTTGAGGGGAGGAAAAAACTGTTAAGTCGCTCACTTAACAAAGTAGTCGGAGAGTGATTCAGCAAAGATTCAGCTTTATTCCACAACTCCAACACGGATCAACATCTGATAGCCAGAACAGCTTTTACATTGCAGCTGTTCTGCTTTTAAACTCTCCCGGCTAATGTAGCCACGCCCTACTATACAATATCAACCTATGAGGTTGCAGAGATAAGGTCCAATCACATTAGTTCCGCTTCTGGAACTAGGCGTTGGTGATTGGTTGGCTCTTCCTGGGCTACCAATTACAAGTGAGGGATTCGGATCCTAGCCCAGGACGAAGCTTCACATTGTGTTTCAATCACTGCATTTCATACATACATTGGGTCAGATTGAATACACCACAAATTCCTCCCCCCTAAGTAAAAACATTCATTCACAATCGTAATCACTTAGGTAGGTTGGTGCTCGGCACACCCGCTGAGACCTGCGTAGCGGTACAGGCTCAGGACACAATTCAGCTTGGGGGGCCCTGCTTGACTCTGGTATCTCAGAGTCAGGTAACATTCCATCCCCTGTTCCAGGTCGGAAGAAGCCATGATGAAGCAGGAACAAGTTCACTGTTTGGAATAACTACAACGGTCGGGGCAAAGAATTATAAAGCAGATTCATACTGGCAATAACCAATGGACATGGTTCCCACTCACGTGGGTGGACTCTCATATTCGCGCCCATAGCCTGAGAATCTTCCTAAAAGATAAACAGTTAAGCTCTTCTCACACTCTAATTCATTATAGACTAAGCGAAGCCAACTCTTCCCCGCACCTGTGACCTTGCTGATTACTATAGTTCAAAGCAACACTAGCGTTCATAGAAAGGAATGCATGAGACAAGCAAACTTCCGATTCATTATAGCAGCAAGCATGCGCAGTTGGGTATCACAAAGGAACATGAGGGGGGGGAACCCTAAACAGGGAAGGTTGTACACCACACAGAGTTCTTTGGCAGCTTGCTGACAGATGGTCCTCTGGTTCGGGGGACTCAGCTGGCTGGGAGTCTAGGTGTTCCTTTGCCCACCGCTGCCTAAGCTGGTCTACGTGGCATCGCCACTTGCGGCCATCTGCAAGCTCGACCACGTACAGTCGTGAACCAATAATCTCAGTTACAGTGGCTGGTAGCCACAAGTGATCCCCTGCATAATTCCTCCTGAAAACTTTATTGCCCGGTTCATACGGG
>NW_015171549.1:404405-416733 GCF_001447785.1 Gekko japonicus
TCCCCTGCATAATGCCTGCTGAAAACTTTGTTGCCTGGTTCATAAGTGCGGACCTTAGGGAGCGCACTCTGCTGCTGGGGCTTCAGATCATTCAGATCTGGGTGCAGGCGATCAAGCAAGGTGGTAAGGTGATGCCCCATCAGCAGCTCGACTGGGTTGCGGCCTATGGAAAAGCACGAGGTAACTTGCTGGCGTAACAAGAACGAGGCCAGTTTTACCCCCCAATCACCCTGCATTAGCTTTGCAAGGGCCTCCTTGGTCGTCCTGACCATTCTCTCCGCCTGGCCGTTAGAGGCCGGGTGGAAGGGAGCCAATGTCAGGTGCCTAATCCCATTGTCGGCTAGGAACTGGCCAAACTCCCTAGAGACAAACTGTGCACCGTTGTCACTCACCAACACGTCCGGTAGTCCGTGGGTGGAGAACAAGTGGCGCAGCACGTTGATGACGGCGATCGAAGTGGTTGAGTGCATGTGAGCAACCTCCAGCCACTTCGACTATGCGTCTACAATCACAAGAAACATTTGGCCCTGTACCGGCCCCGCAAAATCCAGGTGAAGCCTGGACCAAGGCTTCCTGGCAGATTCCCATCGCTATGGCGTGGCGGTAGGAGGCTCGGGCCTAGCCTGTTGACTGGGCATACATACTTTTACCCATTCCTCTATGTCGGCGTCTAAACCGGGCCACCAGACATACCCCCGGGCCAGTGCCGTCATGTGGACCATGTCGGGATGGCCCTCATGTAGCGATTCTAAAACATTTTCCCGGCATTTGACGGACACCACCACCCGGTTTCCCCACAACACACACCCTTTCTACACCGAAAGCTCATTTTGGTGCGCCTGGAAAGGTTTGAACTCCGGCTCCATACTTCCTGCCGGCCACCCCCTCCACACCCAGTTTAAGACTCGGGCGAGTACACTGTCTTTAGCTGTCGCAGCAGCAATGTCCATAGAGGAGACTGGGGCCTGAGGCAGTTCATCTATAGCTAGCACCGTGCTAGCTGGAGCAGGGTCCAAGTCTTGGCCGGGTAGAGGGCAGCGACTGAGGGCATCCGCGTGTCCAATCGCCTTGCCCGGCCTGTGCTCAAGGTCATAGTCATATGCGGTGAGGAAGATCGCCCACCACAACATCCGAGGAGACAGTATGTTGGGGATTTGCCGGTCTGGGGCAAAGATCCCCAACAGTGGCTTATGGTCGGTTACTAAGAGGAATTTTCTTCCAAACAAAAAGTCATGAAATTTCTTGACCGCAGAAACTAGCGCCAGACCCTCTTTATCAATTTGTGCATAGTTTTTCTCCGTGGCAGATAGTGACCTCGAATAAAACACGATGGGGGCCTCACTGCCATCCGGCATTAAATGGCTGAGGACTGCCCCCACCCCGAACAGAGATGCGTCTGCTGCCAGCACTAGCAGTTTCTGTTCATCATAGTGCATGAGGACAGCGTTCGATGACAATAGGGCTTTGCCTCCCTTGAAAGCCCGCTCATGTTCCGAGCCCCACCTCCGTTTTGCGTCCTTGTGGAGGAGCGCGTGCAAAGGAGCTGCCACTGATGCTTTGTGTGGCAAGAAAACGTGGTAGAAATTTAACAGTCCTAAAAAGGACTGGAGCTCTTTTTTGTTGAGGGGTCGTGGAGCATTCTTAATTTCCGCCACTTTGTCCTCTGTGGGGTGGATACCACTTTCATCTACCTGAAATCCCAAAAACTCCACTCTTGGGACTCCCACAAGACACTTAGACTGTTTTATCTTGAGGCCAGCAGACTTGAAACGCTCCAACACTGCTCTCATCCATTCCATGAGCTCTTGGTCAGACCCCCCTGCAATCAGCACGTCATCAAAATACAGTACTGTGCCTGGCACCCCTCTTAGTAAGCCCTCCATCAACCCCTGAAAGATCCCTGGGGCGACATTTACCCCGAACTGGAGTCTGTTGACCCTGAAGGCCTCTCTGTGGGTAACGATGGTTTGGGCTTCCGCTGCCTCCCTAGTCACTGGCAGCTGCTGATACACTTGCGCTAAGTCAAGTTTTGCGAATACCTTCCCTCCCCCCAGGGATGCCAGAATGTGGCTAATGACAGGTACGGGGTAAGAGTGCTGTTGCAAGGCACGATTAATAGTGCACTTATAGTCAGCGCAAATTCTTACAGACCCATCCGACTTTACCGGCGTCACTATTGGAGTTTCCCATTTGCTAAAGGGAACCGGCTCAAGCACCCCCTGCTCGATTAGCTTGTCCAGCTCCGCTTCAATCCGGGGTTTGAGCGAAATGGGCACCTTCCGACACTTTAATCGGATCGGGGTCACGGAAGGATCAAGTTCGAACGACACCGGGGACCCGTTGTACCTTCCCAGGCCACCCCCAAATACTTCAGGGAACTCTGCATATAGTAATGCCCATTTATTCCCAACAACGTTGTTCACACCAGTAATTCCAATACCCAGGGGTTCGAACCAATCCAGGCCAAGAAAGTTAACCCGGTACCCCTCAGCAACCAACAGAGATAACGTGGAACATTTCCCCTTAAATTCTACATTGAATGTATCCCTCCCCGCCAGAGGGATACGCTTTCCCTGAAAATCTGATACCCGGGTGTCCGCTGGCTTCAGCCGCCGCCGCCTCTGGGTCGGAAATAGCCGCTGCCACGTTTTCGAAGAGATCACCATCACCAATGATCCTGAGTCGACCTCCATGCTGCACGGAACACCGTCTAGATGGAGGGTGACGTGGATCTTCCCTTGACCGCCGGTGCGAAGGACAGTCGATGAGGATGACAGGCTCGTTGTCATCTGACAGCTGGCTTCTCTGATGGCTGCTTGTGATCGCTGGTTCCTCAGTGGGGATGCAGGCCCTGATTTCTTTGGCGCTCTGCAGACTCGTGCTAGATGGCCCCACCTTCCACATGCTCGACACACGGTGTCTTTGGTCCAACAGTGCTCTCGAGGTTGGTTCCCGCCACAACCGGCGCACGCTGGGCTGGCTGCAGGCTTCACTCGGGTCCGCTTGTCTGCTCCCGCTTTAACTGCATATACGTCATCGTCTGCGTCACCGCCCTCGTTGCCGGAAGCTTGGTGGTGGACATGCTGTTCTGTTAACGCCAACCGCTGGCGTACCTCTTTGGTTGACTTGTCGGCTGCCTCTGCGGCGACGGCCTCAGTGTAGGCGACAGCCCAAGTCAAGGTGGTGTGGGCGAACAACCGCTGTTGCAGCCTTTCGTTCCTCATGCTGCACACCAGCTGGTCTTGGAGGGCCTCTTCGATGTTCGCAAAGTTTCAGAGTCTTGCAGCCTTATGCAACGCCGCTACATACTCGGCCACCGACTCGTTAGCTGCCTGAGCTCTTTTATAGAAGGCATGCCGGCAGGCAATCTCTGGCAGCTGAGGAGAGAAGTGCACTTTCAACTTCTCTGTCAGGTCCTTGAACGGAACCGTCTTGATGTCCGCTGGTGCTACCAGTGACCAGGCAATGTCAAAAACTCTCTTGCTGCAAGAGGTCAGGAGGGTTGCCCGCTTCTTCTCTTCCGTTGCGATGTCGTTCGCCTCAAGGTGGAACCCAAACCTTGTCAGGTAAGCGTCCAAGTCCTCAGTGGTAGGTTCGAATGCCTCAAACTTCTGGCTATTGGCCATCCTGACAGGCGCTTCCACCAGATCTGGCGGTGCCTGCTGCTGATCGACCACAGCGCGATGCTCGCTGTTGTCCGTTGTGGGATTGTTTAGCGGGGCTGCCTACCCGCACTAAGATCCCATCCTCGTCGCCAATTGTTAAGTCGCTCACTTAACAAAGTAGTCGGAGAGTGATTCAGCAAAGATTCAGCTTTATTCCACAACTCGAACACAACTCCAACACGGATCAACATCTGATAGCCAGAACAGCTTTTACATTGCAGCTGTTCTGCTTTTAAACTCTTCCGGCTAATGTAGCCATGCCCTACTATACAATATCAACCTATGAGGTTGCAGAGATAAGGTCCAATCACATTAGTTCCCGCTTCTGGAACTAGGCGTTGGTGATTGGTTGGCTCTTCCTGGGCTACCAATTACAAGTGAGGGATTTGGATCCTAGCCCAGGACGAAGCTTCACATGGTGTTTCAATCACTGCATTTCATACATACATTGGGTCAGAGTGAATACACCACAAAAACCATACTAGATTTAAAGTCTTTAAAGGAAATCATAAAGCACAGAGCACCCTGAACAAAAGAATCTAACATCAGCACTGGTCAGCACTGCAGAAATGGGTCAGTTTTCTCCACTCTGATAAGAGCTCATTTCTCTATCAGGTAGCAGCTTTTACACAGGCACTCTGCACTTTAAAGGAAAAATTTTAAACTTCCATACTGTGGGTTATCAAGGCAATGTGAATTCTTATTAAAAATAGGTAATTTTATTTCTCAGTTACAAATAGTTGGCCTTTTAATGGTTTTCAGAGCAATTAACCATGCAATGCTATGCATGTTACCTAATTTTCACCTCTTTGGTTTCTTGAAAAATTGTTTGCTATAACTGTGTTTAATTATTCTTTGCTTTGTCACTTGACATGCAAGGAAATTATATTCCAAAGTGCAAATGGTGCTGCTATAATGCAAAAACAAAACAAACCCCGAGGGCTGGAAAGGAGTCTTCCCCCCCTCCACTTGTCTATGTTCTCAAGATCCCAGGGCTGGGCTTCCCCCCGCCCCCCCTTGCTGGCTGGCAAAGCTGGAACAGCCTGGGGGGCAGACGCACACTGAGTGTTGCACGGGGACAGTTGTGCTTCACACACCTTTAGGCCGCCATGCTGAGCCCTCCCCTTTGCTTTCCCTTCGTGGTTCCCCTTCTTTACTGAACGGAACGGCACATGGAAAGGACTACATTCCAGACCTCCCCAGTGTCTGCTGGGAGATCTAACCTGATGCACAGCAGCCTTTGAGTATGTGTGGAACCACGGGGAACTTACGGGACAAACGGCGTGAAGGAGAGGGCAAGGCTGAAGCAGGAGCTCTATAGAACTCCATTCTTCTTTAATGGTGCTTTGCAGAATACAAAGCGGCTGATTTCATGTCTGGTCCCCTCAGGGCTTGTTTTGAACACCCCCACCCCGCCCCCCACCCCACAGTCACAGGAGCAAAAGCCATCACTTGTTTCCAATCTGTTTCTGGGTACAATTCAAGGTGCAGGTTTTGGCCTTCAAAGCCCAATATGGTTTGGGACGGACATCCCTGAAGGACCGCCTCAGCCCTTATGAGCCCGCCCAGCCGCTCCGGTCACCCCCAGAGGCCCGCCTTTCCTGCACAGGCAGGCGCTATTTAAAGCACGAGTGGAGAGGGAGGAGACTCCTCCCTGTGGCTTAACCAGCTGTGTTCATAGGAGACCTCATATTTTCTTTCTTTTGTATGGAAGAATTACAGAATTATTTTTTCCAAATCTGTGATTGTTTGTAGTAATCAGAATATATGACACAGTAATTATATGCAATAAATTACATTTTATGGAAAACCTTTCTGATGGAAAAATCGGTTCCCTAAAGCTAGTTGTTCCAACAGACCCAAAATTCAGTTTAATGTCTCACCTTTTATGACGACTTTTTCTGTTTCAGATGGTCTTTGGCGTCTCCCATCCCTGTAAAACTGTTTGGTGGCTGTTCATCCAGCAGGGGAAAAGCTCCTCTCTGTCTGTGCAGGCAATCTTCCCCAAAGCTACCCTGAAGGATCCATGGGCATGAAGCCATGGTGGTGGTCCCTCCTCTAGAGATGACTTTATTTAGTGATCCCTTCCCCATGACAACCGGGTGCTATTTAAAGCAAAAGGAACACAAATAGTGCCATCTTAAGCAGACTTAGAACCTTGTAAGTCCATAGGAGTCAGCAGGCTTCAAATGGCATATTAACTCATCTCCTTAGGAGTGCCGGGTAGATTGTTTTTCTTTCAAGGCTGGAGTTTTGTATTTTATAAGTGCCTGGGTTTTGCAAAGACGTTGTAAACTCCCATCATTTCTGCCTTCCTAAATGAAGCCCCTGAGCCAAAGTCAACATGGAACAATGTCAAATGAATCCTATGAAGCAGCAGGATCCCGTACAACTGGAGGCTCTGGAAAGGCTTCTGGCCTGGATTTCCAAAAGGACATGAAATTATTCGTGGCTGGACTTGGAGGGGGATTGATGTCCAAAAGAAATGAGAAAAAGCTGAAAAGCTGTTGGATTTGAAGTGGCTGTTCCTTTTCTGAAATCCAACCCAGAGATGTTCCACATCACCACAGTATTCTGAGGAACCTCTTGGAGATCTGTGTCTGCTTTTCCCCCCTTTCTTTTTTAAACGACTGCTCCGGGCACATGTGTGGGACCTCTCTGACTCTGCCGTGAGGTTCGTTCCAACTTGAGAGACAACAATCAGGCTCTACAGAGCCATGACGGCTGGAGAAGAACCTTTTATCTGGTTTAGGGGAACGGAAGATGGGGGGAGGGTAGACAACAGCCTCCCTCTGAATGAAAGAAAATCACGGTTGAGGAAGACAAGTAGCAACAAGAATCCCATTAGTGGGGATGAAATATACTTACAGATTCCAAATCCTTGCTTGTTTTGAGATGGTGTAAACTTCCTCTTTAAGAACTAATAATTTATATAAATGCCATTGCCAAGGAATATTCACAGAAGACGTCTGTAGAAGCCACCTTGAGCTGGTTCTCTGGAGTGGCAGTCTAGAATGTTTCTAAATAAATCAATAAACGGGTAAGTATTAGCAAATAAAACTTGAATCCTATAAGCATAGCCAGCACTGCCCAGTGTCGTTTGGGGGGCCACGTCGCCTCTCCCATGTTGAGGGAGAAATGTAGGAACAGAAAAGGTATGCCTCAAATTTCAGTGTACAAAGCAGTAGGCTCATCATCAGTCCACAAGCAAAGCCTGAACACACACACACACACACCACCACCACCAAAGGCAACAAGGGTGAGTGGGATCCCCACCCACCCCCAGTAGTAGGATGACTCACCCCCTCCCCAATTAAAGGTTTGAGGCCTGGGGCTGCACAATGGAGGAGGGGTAACTTTACTCTGCCTCTCCTGTTGTGCTGATGGAAGAGGCAAAAGAGAAAATCTTCCTTCTCCCTCACTAGTAGAGCCCCAGGCCCACATGGAGCCCACAAATCTGGTTTCTGGTTCTGGAGTAAAAAAAATCCATGCCTTCTGCTGGCTTTGATTAGCCTGCAGCACTAGATTCTGACTGTTGGCCAATGCTAAGGAATCATATAGAAATACTTTTTTGCTACACATACTTGTACCTGACAAAATCTATCATAAATTTTCTAATTCATATAATGATTACTTACCCCTTTAAATCCAGTGCATCATTTCAAATCATTAACACCCCAAAGCTGCAAGACTGATACAGTCCCGTGTAACTAAGGGCTTGCTTTAGGAACTTCTTTCTCTAGTTTCCAGATGACATCTACTGACCGTTCTGGAGTCAAGCAGATAGTGAGCTCTAGCCAGGGGCGTTCAAGACATTTTGCAGCTCCTGATGTTGCCTCCGCCTCTAGGAGCAGAAACCCCATCTTTCAGAACTAGTGTTTCCATTGGTCTTAGGCTGACAGTTGAGTTTTATGCTGGATTCTGTGGCCCTTGTTAACTAGAGATGTGAAGGCCCAGGGAGAAAAACAGGAAAAGTGAGGGAGCCATTCCAGTTTTTTTCTGAGGAACCCCCACCCACCCCCATTTTTCCAACTGGGAAATTTGGGGGAGGGCTGAAGACAGCCTCCTATAAAATATTTTCTCTTTTTGAGTGAGAAAAGCCTGGTCTTACAAAGCATTTTGCTCATTCCAAATGTACAGCATGAAAAAGTATGAGGATTTTCACAAAAAATTGGGAAATTTCGGGAAGCACTAAAAGAAACCTCACCTGTCTTCTAACGCAAATATAAGCAACATTTCTGTAGTGTATTCAAAGCTGGCTTGAATGCATGATATGTTGTGAAACATCTAATTGAAGTGTAATGCAAAGCTTCGTCCTGGGCTAGGATCCAAATCCATCCAATCGTGTTACTAGCCCAGGAAGCACCTAACCAATCACTTTCAAGCAAGCTCCCTGAGCAGGAACATCCATGATTGGTCCTTATGTGAACAACCTTATTGGTTGGTATTTGTACAGTGGGTGTGGCTACATTAGCCGGGAATGTTTAAAAGCAGGAAAGCTGCAATGTAAAGGCTGTTCTGGCTATCAGATGTTGATCCGTGTTGGAGTTGTGTTCGAGTTGAAGAATAAAGTGTTTTCTTGCTGAATCACTCTCCGACTGCTTTATTAAGTGAGCGACTTAACAATTTCCAATGATTTTTTTGCTTAAATGTAGCAGGTTTTGAAACAATATGCTGTAATGTGTTTAATGATAATAGATTATATAAGAGTTCAATATTTTCAATGTTCTAAAGTTTAGCTTGATCTAAACATGCTGGCAGTCCTGCCTACTGTTACTCTATTACTGACCAAATGATACACTTGGTTTTCTACTGTCAACTATTATTTCTTCCTACTTCCCAGGAAGCAAAAATTAAAGATACCTGCGTTATGGTAGCATAAGGTGCAACAATTTGCAGCTCTTTCTCAAGGACTGGGTATACTTGCATTTTTTTCTAGTAGAAAATGACGATATTTATGCTTTTTAAAAAATATTCTAAACAGTTTAATTTTATATGCTGTTGTTATAAATTTTATGTAAGTTATAAATTACACATTTTATATAGTTAACAAAAAGTTTACCTTTGATAGGAAAGTAAGTATTGCATATCTCAGTTTCCTCCAAAATTTCCAAACAGATCCAAAATGGGGAAAAATGTTTTTCCCCCATGGCTTCAAATCTCCAGAAATGTTACCCCTCTAGTTGTTACTGCCACTATAAGCAGATGCTAGTTGGGATGTTTTAACTGCTGCTTTTTTATATTTTCTAAGAGGTTTCTATGTTCTATTGTCTTTTATTATTGCTGCCACTCTTTTAAGATTTTATTTGGCACAGTTATTATTTTTTTAAGCTTTTACAGAGTGTGGTAGTCATTATATTTGATAAGAAGAGGGACCTGTGATACTCACGGGGGAAGGGGCCTCTTCAGGGCTGAGGCGGACCGCTGGGAGACGGGGGGGGGTGCCAGGCGCATAGAAGGCAGCTGCGGAGGGAAAGGAGAGAGCTATGGTGCAATGGGTGGGCACAGGGACTCCACCGCGCCAGCTGGCCCCCCAACCCAGCCAACGAGCGGGTGCTGTGGCAGCAGCAGCCGGGCGGCCTGGCGTTGGCTGTGGGGGGGGCAGCGGTGGCAGGGGGAGGCTCCGCGACCACCTGCTCATCCGCAGTGCCAAGTCACCGCTGCCACCGCCTGACTACACCCTTTTAGGGGGGTTTAGATACATGACCCCCCCTATATATTTTTACAGTTTTTAGGTTTTTCTACACATCTGGGAATTTCCCCAAATGTGCAGGAAAATCTCCCTGCCCCCCCCCAGATGCCCCTGATGTGCAGATTTAGATATCCACACACAGGAGGCGCCTTCACTATTAGATATATAGATGGTGTTCTATTTGGTGATTGTTTGCTACCATTGACATTTTAATAGAAAGAAAAGGCACATTCCAAACAAGTAAGCAGGCAGGCAGAGCAACCTGCAGCAGTTCCAGCAGCCCCCTCCTGGAGTTGGCCTCAGACCCCCTAGTGCACTGCACCCATCACTGCCCCCTGTGCTGCCCCCTGCTGAGCCTTAGTTGTGCTGTGGACACCTCAGAAGTCTGGCTTGGACTCACCAACGATACCCTGTGGCCTTCTCCAGCACTTTCAGCAACTGGGAACACAATTGTAATGTATCCATCTCAGACCGTGTGCGTGGCCATTTCACCATGTGGTCATGCGAAGCGGGCGAGCTTCGCTCTCAGTAACAATGGGACAAGTGGATCCTAGCCGGCACCTATCGGCAGGCTAGACTCCCGGTCGAGAGCCTATGGAACTCTTGGCCACTGTAAATAGCCAATCACTTGTGGGTGGGTGGGTTTTGGGTGCAGGGTTGTTGCACATATAAACCAGCCTGTGAGCTGGTTACTTTGTCTTGTTCCTGATCTAATAAAGTATGCTAAGCTGAAATCACTCGTCTGTCTGCGTACTTTTCACTGGTGATGAAGATGGGATTCTAACTCCCATGAGCAACGACCCGGATGAAGAGTCGAGCACTGCATCAAGCCCCAACGCTGAGACCGCTGCTAGCCACTCTGCACCCTGGTTCTCCAGTAGCCGCTCACTGCTCTGCTCTTCGCTCTGTACCCTGAGAGCAGCAGCGCTTCCTGCCTCGCTCCAGCCACCGCCGCTGCTGCTGCTGTTCCCGAGCTACCCTCACCACGTCTAGCAGTACGATGGCTACCTCCCAGGAAAGCATCGCCACTTTCGACATCTCCCGCCCCGCACAGTGGGAGACCTGGCTCGAGATCCTGGAGAGCTACTTCGACTGCCACGACATCATAGACCCAGGTAAGAAAAAAGCCCATCTCCTCCGGTCCTGTGGCATAGACACCGTCTTGCTGCTTAAGGACCTCATTGCGCCTAAGCAGACCAAGTACGAGTCCTATGTGGTGCAGTGAAAGCACTGACCGACCACATTTCACCAAAGCCCACAAAGTTTGCTGAGCGCATGAACTTTTTTGCACGGGTCCAGGGGCCGGACGAGTCCAAGTTCATTTCCCCACCTGGCAGGCACCTTGCTAAACTAGTTCCTTTGGGTCTCCGGGAACCCAAACTCGGGAGGAAACTGGTTAGCCAGGACGACCTGGACCTAGACAAGGCACTCAGGGAGGCAGCGGCCTACGAGAAGGCGCACCAAGACCGCTGCGGGCGGTCCATCACACTCAAGCAACGCTTGAGTCGGACGACTCCGAGAACAATGAAGTGCTCCAGGTCCGCCGCCGTCCCTCCCAGAAGCATCGCCCCGGGGGAATCGTCCAAATCCCCCTCGGCACCGCCCCAATGCGCCAGCTGTGGGGAAGCGCATTAATGCCGTGGTTGCCGGTTCCGGGATACCATCTGCCGCTCCTGCAACAAGCCAGGCCACATCATCAGGGTCTTCCGCTCTCGACGACCACCACAGAAGACTTCGACCCACCAGACCTCGGATCAACACACGGACCTGCATACCCTCTCAGCTCACCAGCAGCAGCACCAGTTATGTAACTTGCCCTCCGATAGCCCAAATAAGGTGCACGTGACGGTGCTTATAGAGGGGTCCCCCTGCAGCATGGAAATAGACACTGGCTCTTCCTATTCCATAATTTCAGAGGAAACGCTGCACTCGCTCTGCCCACGGGGGGGGGACCCCCGCTGTGTAAACCACAGGGTGTCAGCGAGCTGCCATTTCCCTGGGACGTGTCCCATCCCCCTCCCTGTCTCCCAAAGCCTTATCCTGTTCCTGTAGTGCCTCTGTAACTGCCAAGGTCTCCAGCTGGTGTGATGTAGTGTTATGTCTTGAAGCTCTGGCTTGTTTAGGTTTCCCGTGTGAACTCAACCTGTGTTTATGGAATTGGCCGTTGCTGTTCTCAGCCCGCTTCGCGCCTTTTCTAATCTGTGAACCTGACTAGGGAAATATGTTCATTGGTTTAAACCTGGTTTGATTTTCCTTTTAATACACCTTCCCTGGGTATTGTAGTTATTCTTAACAATCTCTGTATGTTCGTGATCAACCATGCTTTGGAAATAAATCTTTCTTCTTTTTGAACGTGGATCTATTCTCCTGATTTGGGATCTAACATTTTGTTAAGAATCACTTTTCCCCCCCTCACCCCGAATCTGACTCCGGTCATGAGCGGGGCCGAAGGGAAACCTCCATATTTCACGGGAGACCGAGGTGCCATCCCGGTTAACGTTTCAACGTCGGGCTCGATGCCGACCGAGGGAGCCGTCGGGGGAGCGATCCCGAGGCACGAGACTATTCCCTGGCCGCCTCCTACCCCGTCACAATGGGGAAAATGGGAGATGAGGACCACGGAAGATTGGACTATGTTTGATACTCAAGGCACGAAAGAGACTTTTGCTCATCGTGGGAGTGGACTTCGGGAAAGCCTATTTGAGCCAGACGTGTATCCTGAAAGACCACGGAGCTGCCCGGCAGAAACTTTTCGGATTGAAGACGATTTCTGGCCGGATGAACGGGCGAGTGAACGAGACCGGGATGCTGGTGCGGGACAGGGGGAGCCCCGGGATGATCGATTGGATTACCTCGAACGTTCCGTGCAGGACTTAATGCGCACGGTTACTGAGGTTTTCAATGCAATTCCACAGATGTTGGACGATCGCATAGCGGATCGAGCAGCAAGACTTTTCCCGGGAGGCCAACC
>NW_015171549.1:422030-425778 GCF_001447785.1 Gekko japonicus
GAAGCTCTGGCTTGTTTAGGTTTCCCGTGTGAACTCAACCTGTGTTTATGGAATTGGCCGTTGCTGTTCTCAGCCCGCTTCGCGCCTTTTCTAATCTGTGAACCTGACGAGGGAAATATGTTCATTGGTTTAAACCTGGTTTGATTTTCCTTTTAATACACCTTCCCTGGGTATTGTAGTTATTCTTAACAATCTCTGTATGTTCGTGATCAACCATGCTTTGGAAATAAATCCTTCTTCTTTTGAACGTGGATATATTCTCCTGATTTGGGATCTAACACAGGGGTTTAAGTTACGGTACTTTAACAAGAACCCTGTGGCGGTTCGGGGCCGGGGCAAGTTTACGGTGCAGTTTCAGAACTTCCATGAAAAACTGGACTTGCTGGTGGGGGGGGAGGCTCTCCAGTCTGCTGGGACTTTCTTGGTTCGGGCCCCTGGGATTGACGATCACAGGGGTGAATCAGCTCCGGGCTGAGGACTTTGCGGCTGTGTGCAATGAGTTCCCCAGGGTTTTCGATGGCACACTTGGCCGCTACACAGGAGCCCCCATTTCCCTTGACCTTGACTGGGCTATCTGCCCCATCCGGCTTAAGGCCAGACACCCCCCTATTGCGATGAGGCCAAAGATCGAGGCAGAGCTTGATCGCTTGGTTGCCCAGGGGGTGTTAGAGCACGTTGCTTCCATGCAGTGGGAGACCCCCGATAGTCACCCCAGTCAAGCCAAATGGCAACATGCGAATTTTTGCAGACTATAAGTGCACATTGAACAAAGCCCTCCAAGACCACGCTTATCCAGTACCGGTGGTCAGCCACATGTTAGCCGCACTGGCGGGGGTGAGGATTTTTGGCAAACTGGACTTGGCCCAGGCCTACCAGCAACTGCCAGTGGATGCTGCCACGACAGAAGCCCAAACGATAGCAACACACAAAGGGGCTTTCAAGGTACATAGGCTCCAGTTTGGGGTATCGTTCGCACCGGGAATATTTCAATCTTCCATGGACAATTTGTTAAAAGGTATTCCAGGAGTGCAGCCATTTCTAGATGACGTGCTCATCGTGGCCCCGGATACCTCGACCTTCGCCGAACAACTGCGCGCTGTGCTCCAGCGTTTCGACATGGCCGGCCTGAAGGTCAAGCATGAGAAACGCTTGCTTGAGATTCCCAAGGTGGAGTTCTTGGGGTTCGCCATAGATGCCCAGGGTATTCACCCCACGGAAAAGAAAACAACGGCTATCTCGCAGGCACCTACATCCAAGACGGAATTACAGACTTTCCTAGGCCTGTTAAATTTTTATCACTCTTTTCTCCCTCTGAAGGCCGCTGTGGCGGAACCTCTGCACTGCCTGCTGGATAAAAATGCTCCGTGGGTCTGGGGCCCGGAGCACGCCGCTGCTTTCCAGGTGGTAAAGGACCTTCTTGTCTCCAACTCGGTCCTCTCCCATTTCAATGAGGCCCTTCCCGTGGTCCTGGCCTGTGATGCCTCTCCGTACGGGGTCAGGGCGGTCTTGGGCCACCAGTTACTGGACAGCCGGGAGGTTCCGGTTGCTTATTTTTCTCGCACCCTGTCATCTGCCGAGTGCAATTATGCACAGATTGACAAGGAGGCGCTGGCTATTGTGGCGGGGGTGAAAAAATTTCACCACTACTGGTACGGTCAGCCGTTCACGATCCTGACAGACCATAAACCGCTCCTTGGCCTCCTGGCCCCTGACCGCCAAACCCCGCAGATGACGTCTCCCCGGGTGCTCCGGTGGTCTGGTTTTTTTGGCAGGATACTCGTATGCGCTTGTCCATCGGCCTGGGAAAGCGATGGGACATGCTGATGCTTTCAGCCGTCTCCCACTGCCATCTATGGATCCGGACCCAGCACCCGCTCATCAGGTCATGCTTCTGGAAGCTCTTCCCGATCAACCGGTGCACGTTTGGAAAGTGGTGCACCACACAGCCAAAGACCCAATCCTTTGCCGCGTCTTGGACTGGGTGAGAAGGGGATGGCCTACGGCCCCAGGGAGGGCGGACTTCACTGCCTTTGCATCCCGCAAGGATGAGCTGTCAGCCCACAAAGGCTGCTTGATGTGATGCGGCAGAGTGATGATCCCAGCCCCTTTAAGGGAATGAGTCCTCACGGTGCTCCATGAGATGCATCTCGGGGTGGTCCGGATGAAAGCTTTGGCCAGAAGTTACAATTCGTGGCCAGGGCTGGATCGGGACATTGAGGACTGGGTCAAGAGGTGTCTGCCCTGCCAAGAGTCCCAGCCCGAGCCTCCCCAGGCTCCCGCTAGAGCTTGGGAGTCCTCACACAAGCCCTGGTCTCAGCTCCACTTGGACTTTGCGGGGCCATTCCAGGGTCAACTATTCTTCATACTAGTGGACGCGTACAGCAAATGGCTCAAGGTCGTTCCGGTGCCGTCCACTTCCTCCAGAGCAGCCATCCGGGCCATGTGGCACATCTTCAGTGCCCAGGGTATTCCCGACACCCTGGTCACCGACAACGGCTCAGCTTTCACCTTGAGTGAATTCCAGGATTTCACCCATTACTATGGAATTCGCCACGTCAGATCGGCCCTGTTCCACCCAGTGACCAACAGCCAAGCCGAACGCATGGTTCAGACGACCAAGGATGCGCTCCGCCACTTAGACAGCAAGGACTGGGACTACAAGGTGGCCACATTCCTCTTTGGCCAGAGAACAACACCCCACACCGCGACGGGACGCAGCCCAGCGGAGCTACTCTTGGGCCTGCGCCTGATAACCAGGCTGGATCGCCTTCATCCCGATCGAGCCCTGGAAGAAGAACTGGCCACAGAATCACCCGAGGCAGCCAGAGGGTTTTTTCCCGAAGACCCGGTCTATGTCTGGAACTATGTGCAAAGCCCGCCATGGATTCCAGCCCGGGTGGTGAGAGTCCGGGGACCCAGGTCATACGAGGTTTCCAGCAAGGACAGCCAGATATTACACCGCCACATCGATCAGCTGCGGCGGCAGGTACTGCCATATGACCTGGAGGACTTCGAAGACCCAGACACCCCGGAAACTCCCTCTCCACCTCAGCTACCGGACACCCTTACCCAGCACAAGGAGGCACCAGTCGATTCTCCAACTGACAGCACGACCGTGCCCCAAGAAACAGTGCTACCAGCACCACAACCGTCAACACCGCCCCATCTCTCAGCTGAGTGCTACGGTGTCACCTTCCGCCCCGGTTCCCACACCTCGCCGCTCTACGAGAACCCGTAAAGCACCTTCCTATTTGCAGGACTTTGTGTGTGGGTGTCTTTTGGACCAAGGGGGGAGGTGTGTAATGTATCCATCACAGACCGCATGCGTGGCCATTTCACTACGCAGTCACGTGAAGTGGCCGAGCTTTGCTATCAGTAACTATGGGACAAGCGGATCCTAGCCGGCACCTATCGGCAGGCTAGTCTCCCGGCCTAGAGCCTATGGAATTCTTGGCCACTGTAAATAGCCAATCACTTGTGGGTGGGTGGGTTTTGGGTGCGGGGTTGTAGCACATATAAACCAGCCTGTGAGCTGGTTACTTTGTCTTGTTCCTGATCTAATAAAGTACGCTAAGCTGAAATCACTTGTCCGTCTGCGTACTTTTCAACAATGATGGACAGTGGTGCGTCCCACTGGCTGTGCTACCTTAAGCAGCTGCCTGGGTGGTTCCAGCATGAAGCCCCCCTCTGGTCATTCAACACACTGGCCAGGCCTCTTTCACTGCATTACCTCAGTGTGCCTTTTAGA